>NW_027171721.1:122500-135000 GCF_036898095.1 Palaemon carinicauda
GTTGAAGAACTCTGGCATGTATACATACAATTGTCTGGCGAAGGTGGACGCACTACATTCTAATAGACATTTATTACTAATAAATTACTAAAAGATGTTCAGTAAAACGAATGTAGTATAACAATGGGATTATACCTGTAACGAGTACAGAGACTATATTTCCATCTTGAAGGAAGAAATGATGAGTGCCACTCTCAGACTGAAGAAAAATTATAAAAAAATTTCTCTTCATAATTCCTGTACTGGTTACTTCTATCTGCACTGTGTACTTTGTACACTGGCACTAGTGCTATCTGTATAATTCCACACCTGGGATTTTGAACAGAGCTAGTCTTATCATGGTAACACTTAATTAAAAGAAGGGTGACCACTTCTTCCTTTAATTGACAGTCCCAGTCAATTAGTTGTTCATCGTAGAATTAGACGACAGGTTAAATATTCTACCTGGCGTCACCACATATTGCTTCAGATCATGGATTTGTCTAGCATAGTGTATGTAGAACACTCTGGATGATTCTCATCCGTTACATGTGCGAGGACATGCGAGGTCCCAAACCATTAACTGTTTACCACAGTAATTAGGGGGCAGGTTTTAATACACAACCTGCCGCCACTACGAAGTGTTTCAGTTCATGCACTTGTTTTGCATAGTGTTTGCAAAACACTCTGGATGATTTCCATCCAGTGTATAAGCGAAGGCACTCAAAGTCCATATACTGAAAAAAGTTCAGTGATGAAGCAATCTTTCTCAAATCATGACCTGCGGGAGTACTGTCCGGATCTGCTCTACGAATAAAGTAGGCGAGCTTCGCCCTTAGTTGTTTTGGGGATAAATTTGATCCAGAAGTTTCTCCTTTAAAGAGCTGTCCTCCCCTGAAGCTCTACGAAGATAGACCTTGAGACACTCTACAGGACATAGAGAGACATCTTCCTTCAGAGGGCAGATTCTCCAGGACCCCACCTCTTAGTGGGTAGCTCGTTTTTAGCGAGAAAGGATGGATCAGGAAATAGATTCAGTTCTCCCACTTCCGTGAACTGAATGTGACCCTCATCTGGATAGGGCCACTATTTCACTAACTCTAGCCCCGGAGGCAATAGCGAACAGAAAAATAACCTTTTGGGCTAGATCCTCAAGAGAACAATCTTCTTTGTTCACAGATGAGGCATAATGTAAGACCTTGTCCAAAGACCAAGAGATGGGCTTTGGTGGTACCGCGGGCTTGAGCCTAGCACATGCCTTCGGAATCTTATTAAAGATTTCATTCGCCAGATCCACTTGAAATGCATATAGGAGAGGCCAAGTCAAGGCTAACATGAACGTATTTATCGTATTGGCCGCCAGACCTTGGCTATGAAGGTGGACAAAGAAGGACAGACAGAAGTTCATTGAAATTTCTTTCGGTCCTTTTGCTTTGACAAACGTAACCCACTTTTTCCAGGAAGACTCATATTGTCCTCTAGTTGACTTGGCCTTGTATTCTTCTAATAATTCTATATTGCCTTTTTAGATCCCAAACCTTTTTCTAACCACTAGAGCGAGAAAATCATGAAATGAAGGGTTTGGGTTCTCTGTGATAAAACCAAGGCAGTTAATTTCTAAATCTTCGGAAATATACCTAGGGTCAAAGCTAGGGACCAGCCTCATTTAGTCTATCAGCCCCACTAGAGGATCCTCGTATGGGGCTATATAGCGAGGTAGTTTCTTGAAGACGCTCGTGATGAAGAGGTCGAATTGCGGTTCCGAGACTTGTTCCCATCTGGGAGGGAATATGTCTGCGCCCATGGACCATTCCAACTCTTATCAGTTTGTATCGAAATAGAGTATCCACCGTCACATCGTGGATCAGTTGTAAATTAACTGCTGGTAGGTGCCGTCCCTTTAAGAGAGGGATGGTGAACTTCATCAAGACTGAATGAGATCTTCGAATGGACGTCTTATTATTGCTTCGGTGTCCCAGATCAGTCGTAGGGAGCCTGATCTGTGTGGAGGGGGCTTCCCCACCCATGAAAGAACCAGCAGTGTCTTTGGACTTTCGTGCTCTAATTTCTGTTAGAGAAGCGATAAAAGGACCAATCTAAGTCTTTTTTTATCTCTTCAAGCGTTTGATGCGTGTTTTCTCCAAGCTCTTAACGCATCTTTCCGGCGTGCCCTTAGCACCAGGTCTGTCACTATAGCGAACTGGGGAAAGTTTAGCGCTTTAGCGCTTTTTCCTGTTGGCGTTTTGGAATTCTGACTGAATACCCGAGTCTCTTGACAGACCTCACGACCTCCTTTTATATTTCCAAAGGAGAGGAGAGTTGATGTGACTGAGGGCTTTGATGGTTTTTTTAAACATCGAAACCCCGGAGCTGGAGAAAGTCGAGACTTCTAGAAGCTTATCTTGCATCCGTGATGTCCCAGGAACCGGGTCATCTCTCTGAATGCACATTGGCCGGACACTTCGGGTGCTGCCCACTCTAGCCTCTTAATCAGGTATATTAATACCTGAACTGTTGCTAGGCTTGAATTTGACGTGACTAAGTTGGTCAATTCTTTGAAGATACTTAGGACTGTGAGTCTGACACGTATCTTCCTTAGGATGAATGTTACTCTCTGTAACATGAATTCTAGATAGGAGGAAAGGGGGTGGTTGACTGGAAGGTTCCGAAGGACACCTTTCAGGTCTGACAAGACTACGAACACCCTTAATTGGAACAAGGTCCACTTGTTCAGAAGGATTAACATTCAGAACTTGCTGTTTTTTATGAACTTGTTGAGTGGCGACAAGTTCAGAATGGCTCATTGATATCTTGAGTCCTTCTCGTGAACATGAAGCAGCCTTCCCTGGAACTCGATGAGCTAAAGTTTTCTCACTACCTGTATGCTCTATAGCTCTCAGGTATACTCCTCCAGGAGGATTTTGAACTGTAGGAGAAGGTAAGGAAATTATGGTAGGGACATTTCTGTTTCCCATCAATGGCTCACCTTGAATAGGCTTTGGACCGAAGGATCGAAGGTCCTGCGATCCTGAGGGAAAGTTCCTCCTAGCCGAAGCGTCTTTATGCTTCGAGTAGTCAGTAGGCTTAGACTTTTGACCATCTGCCTGTAGCACCGTGGTCACTGGAATAGTGGGATGTTGTTGAGCAGCCCGGATATTTCCAGCATTTCTTATCTTCTTTTTAGGTTGGGGACCCACAACCACAGAAGATTTTCTCTTTGAAGGAATGCCCAATTTTGGAGAAGACCCATGTTCTCCATGGTGGCGTTCTTAATTACTTCCTTAGTGACCTCGTGGGGGAAGAGGTCTTTACCCCAGATGTTGGAAGATATTAGCTTCCTTGTTTCGTGTTTTACTGTTGCATCAGCGAACACAAACTCTCTACATGCTCTCCTAGCCTTCATAAAGGCGTAAAGGTCCTTCACCAAGATAGCCATATGCATTTTGGCTATGACTTTCGTAGGTTGAACACAACTCTATGTAGATTTGTAGAGAAAGGGATGTCGCAAGTCTCTCCTTTGACTCCTGTTCATTACACAAGAGCAACTCAGACAATTTAGGGAGACATACCTTGAATTGTCGATTTGCGACGTCCTTGTCGAATTTTCCTACTGAAAATGTCAAATGGACTTCCTTCCAATCCTTTTCCTGTCCGGGAAAAGCTGGTGACAAAGGCTTACACTCATCAAGTGTGGGACATGGCTTACCCACCTCTACCGCTTTGGCAACAGAAGTAAATGCCTTCCCCATAAAGGGGAATGAGAGTGAAGTAGGCGCAAGAAAGGAAGGGTGTCAGTTATTCAGTGAGAATACCTTCGACTGAATAACCCGCCTTTCTTAGACTACCTGAAAGGATAGTCTGTGCCTTATCATGGTCGAGAATCAAGACCTCCTTTGGTTCCGTTCCTTTTCTTGACTTTGGTTCGTACTTCAGTCAAACCCAACAATTAGGGAAAGCATCAAACCTTGGCCAAAATTGAATTTTGTCCAAAGGAACAGCACCTATTTTCTCCGAGATGCAGAGATTGCCATTTGAAATCGGCATCTGCTCCGCGAACCTCCAGGGATTGGTTATGGAGCATGTTGGTAGGTTTTGATTCATGGGTCGTTTGACTGAGCCCTGGGAAGCGACAAGAATAACTTTACGAGGATCTATTTTGCGTTTTACTTCCTGCTTTTCGTTTTGTCTACGAAAGCTCTTTATTTGATTCTTCAGCTGGATACATAATTGTACCACATTATCCAAATTAGGGGTAGAAGACGAAGATGTCGACATCGATGGCTCTAAAACCGGCACAGGCGGAGGAAATTCCGCCGCAACATTTTCCTCTTCTACCTTGGGGCATTTCTTGCCCTTAATCCCAAAGGTTTTCTGGCCGTCAGGGGATGTAGTTGGCTCCTGAGGCACTACTGTTTCCTCACTTGCTTCCGGAAATAGTAGCTTACGCATCCCATCATTGGGTAAGAAAAGGTCCCGGACAGATCTTTTGAAAGCCTCTCACCCAGTTGCGTAATTTATATTGAGCTGTATCCCTAATCTCCGTAGACTTGGGATTTTCAAAACCTTCGGACATTAATGTCCGACATATATTGCAAACCTGTGGGTTCCAATAATGTAGGGATCCAGAAATAATATTGCAGGGGGTATGAAACCTGCAAGTATTATGACCGTAAAAATACTTACTCTTTGCCTTGCAGAGGACTGTAGTACAAGGTATCTGGTGTTACTCCTGTAAAGAAAGGAAAACCAAATGAGTATACAATGGATTATCTCCTTGACAATCAACATGCAAATGTCCTTTACAATAGAGTAGCTTGGGATAGTAAGCTATAAAGGGATAGTAGGAGATACATACTTGTGTACCCCTGTGAGCAAATGCTGTTGCCTCCCCTCAGTATTAACTACATGGAGATTTCTCTATAGAGTAACTCCAAGTAAAAGGACTCTTACCCCTAGGGGTAGAGAAGTATCAAATCACTGTCCCAAAATAATGTTAATACTGTGGGTGCAGGATGACTGATTCTCGCTCAGAATATTGAAGAAAAATTATATTTTGATTATAAAATAAATTTTTGAATATACTTACCCGGTGAATATATAATAGCTGACGTCTCGGACGGCTCGACAGAAACACAAAAACTCGCGAGCGATCGCCATAAAGGTTGCGGGTGTGCCCACCAGCGCCAACTATCGGCCAGATACCGCATATACATGTAAACAGCTCCAGTTCTTCTCATTCCGCTGGGTCTCTATCGGGGAGGAAGGGGGGGCCTTTAATTTATATATTCACCGGGTAAGTATATTCAAAAATTTATTTTATAATCAAAATATCATTTTTAAATATTAAACTTAGCCGGTGAATATATAATAGCTGATTCACACCCATGGTGGTGGGTAGAGACCAGTATTAATATAGTTTACGGCGTATATGCTTAGAGTTTTTGACAGTTATATCATAACAAAACCCAAATAAATATAGGTACCTGGTAAGGAAGCTGACTCTGACGATTACTCTGCCTTGTTAGTCTGCTTTCCTCACGAAGCCCAGCCATCCTCTTAGGATACTGAAAGACTCCCAGGAGCTGAAGTATCCAGGGCGACAACCCATACAACAGGACCTCATCAAAACCCTCAATCTGGGCGCTCTCAAGAAATGACATTTGACCACCCGCCAAATCAAAAAGGATGCGAAAGGCTTCTTAGCCTTCCGTACAACCCAAAACAAGATTAAAAACATTTCAAGAGACAGATTAAAAGGATATTGGAATTAAGGGAATGTAGTGGTAGAACCCTCACCCACTACTGCACTCGCTGCAACGAATGGACCCAGTGTGTAGCAGTCCTCATAAAGAGTCTGGACATCTTTTAAGTAAAATGACGCGAATACCGACTTGCTTCTCCAAAAGGTCGCGTCCATAATACTTCGCAGAGATCTATTTTGCTTAAAGGCCACGGAAGTTGCTATAGCTCTTACTTCGTGCGTCTTAACCTTAAGCAAGCAACGGTCTTTTTCACTCAAGTGAGAATGAGCCTCTCGGATTAAAAATCTAATAAAATATGACAAAGCATTCTTTGACATAGGTAATGATGGCTTCTTAACTGAGCACCACAAGGCCTCAGATCCACCTCGTAAGGATTTGGTACGAGCTAAATAGAACTTAAGAGCTCTAACTGGACACAGTACTCTTTCAAGTTCGTTGCCTACGATCTCTGACAGGCAAGGTATATCAAATGACTTAGGCCAAGGACGAGAAGGCAGTTAATTTTTGGCCAAGAAACCAAGCTGAAGTGAACATGTGGCTTTATCCGTGGAAAAGCCGATGTTCCTACTGAAGGCATGGATCTCACTGACCCTTTTAGCCGAAGCCAAGCACACTAAGAAAAGTGTCTTGAGGGGTGAGATCCTTCAGGGAGGCTGAATGTAATGGCTCAAACCTGTCGGACATTAGGAACCTTAGGACCACGTCCAAGTTCCATCCAGGAGTTGCCGTACAACGCTCCTTAGAGGTCTCGAAAGACTTAAGGAGATCTTGGAGATCTTTATTATTGGAAAGATCTAAGCCTCTATGTCTAAAGACAGACGCCAACATGCTCCTCTAGCCCTTAACTGTGGGTGCTGAGAGGGAGCGAACATTTCTCAGATGTAAGAGAAAATCTGCGATTTGGGCTACAGAGGTACTGGAAGAGGAAATAGATGCTGACTTGCACCAGTCTCGAAAGACTTCCCACTTCGACTGGTATACTTTGATGGTAGAAGCTCTCCTAGCTCTCGCAATCGCTCTGGCTGCCTCCTTCGAAAAGCCTCGAGCTCTTGAGAGTCTTTCGATAGTCTGAAGGCAGTCAGACGAAGCGCGGGGAGGCTTTGATGAAGATCCCTTACGTGGGGCTGCCGTAAGAGATCTATCCTTAGAGGAAGACTCCTTGGAACGTCTACCAGCCATTGAAGTACCTCTGTGAACCACTCTCTCGCGGGCCAGAGGGGAGCAACCAACGTCAACCTTGACCCTTCGTGAGAGGCGAACTTCTGCAGTACCTTGTTGACTATCTTGAACGGTGGGAATGCGTACAAGTCCAGGTGAGACCAGTCCAGTAGAAACGCGTCTATGTGGGTCGCCTCTGGATCTGGGACTGACGAGCAATAGATCGGGAGCCTTTTGGTCAACGAGGTGGCAAAGAGGTCTATGGAGGGTTGACCCCAGGTCGCCCAAAGACTCTTGCACACGTCCTTGTGGAGGGTCCATTCCGTGGGGATCACCTGACCTCTCCGACTGAGACAGTCTGCCAAGACGTTCAAGTCCCCCTGGATGAATCTTGTCAACAGGGAGATGCCTCGATTTTTTGACCAGATGAGGAGGTCCCTTGCGATCACGAACAGTGTGTGGGAGTGAGTGCCTCCTTGCTTGGAGATGTACGCCAAAGCTGTGGTGTTGTCTGAATTGTCCTCTACCACTTTGTTTCGAAGAATGCTCTCGAAACTCATCAAGGCCAAGTGGACTGCTAATAGCTCCTTGCCGTTGATGTACATGCTCTTCTGAACCGACGTCCAAAGACCCGAACATTCCCGACCGTCCAGAGTCGCACCCCAACCCAAATCCGACGCGTCTGAGAACAACACGTGGTTTGGGTTCTTGACTGCCAGGGACAGACCCTCTCTCAGACTTATGTTGCTGTCCCACCATTTCAGGCATGCTTTTACTGGCTCGGAGACCGGGATTGATACAGCTTCTAACGTCTTGCTCTTGTTCCAGTGAGAGTCTAGATGGAACTGGAGAGAGCGAAGGTGAAGTCTCCCTAGCGAGACAAACTGCTCCAGGGATGACAGAGTCCCTACGAGACTCATCCAACTTCTTACAGAACAACGTTCTTTTTTCAGCATGAGTCGGACTTTGAGCAGGGCTTGTTCTATTCGGGTGGCAGACGGAAAAGCCCGAAAAACTAGACTGCGAATCTCCATCCCCAAATAGAGAATCGTCTGGGATGGAATCAGTTGAGACTTTTCTAAGTTGACTAACAGTCCCAACTCCTTTGCCAGACCCAACGTCCAGTGTAGGTCCTGCAGACAGCGATGACTGGACGATGCTCTGAGAAGCCAGTCGTCCAAGTACAGGGAGGCTCGAATTCCCGATAAATGAAGGAATTTTGCCACATTCCTCACGAGCCTCGTAAACACGAGAGGAGCAGGGCTGAGGCCGAAGCACAGTGCTCGAAACTGGTACACCACATTCCTGTAAACAAACCTCAGATACGGTTGGGAATCCGGGTGTATAGGAATGTGGAAGTACGCATCTTGCAGGTCGAGAGAGACCATCCAGTCTCCCTCTCTGACCGCTGCTAGGACGGACTTCGTGGTCTCCATCGTAAATTTTGTTTTCGTAACAAAAACGTTGAGCGCACTGACGTCCAGCACTGGCCTCCAACCTCCCGTATGCTTTGGGACTAGGAAGAGACGGTTGTAAAATCCCGGTGATTGAAGGTCCGAGACTTTCACCACCGCTCCCTTCTCTAGCAACAGAGACACCTGGTGATGTAGAGCTTGTCTCCTTGACTCCTCTCGATACCTGGGAGAGAGGTCTAGAGGACAAGCGAAGCAGCTATGTCCTTGATCAGCTGTTGAGGAAACAAGGCAGCCGATAAGGGAGCAAAGAGAAGCTCCGATCTCTGACAGGGAGTAACTCCTGCAGAAAGGAAAGAGCAAAGGGTTTCCCTCTTCTTCAGGACTCCAGATGCAAAGGTGGAGGTGAGCTCATTGGAGCCATCGCGGATGGCTTTGTCCATACAAGACATAATCAGCAAGGAAACATCCTGGTCGGCAGACGAGATCTTCCTGCTTAATGCTCCTAGAGACCAATCTAAAAAGTTAAAAACTTTGAAGGCCCTGTAAACCCCTTTAAGGAGATGGTCAAGGTCCGAGGAGGACCAACAAATTTTAGAGCGTCTCATGGCCAGGCGACAGGGAGAGTCTACGAGGCTTGAGAAGTCACCCTGGGCAGAGGCAGGGACTCCCAAGCCGAGAACTTCTCCCGTGTCATACCAGACGCTCGATCTAGAAGCTAGCTTAAAAGGTGGGAAGGCAAAGGCCGTCTTCCCCAAACTCCTCCTGGTAACCAACCAGTCGCCTAGCAGACGTAAAGCCCTCTTAGAAGAGCGAGAGAGCACTAGCTTAGTAAAGGAGGGCTTGGTAGCAGCTAAGCCTAGCGCAAACTCAGACGGAGGCGAACGAGGAGCAGCAGTAACAAAATGATCTGGGAAAAGATCCTTGAAAATCATCATGATTTTCTTAAAATCCATAGAAGGTTGCGCAGCCTTAGGCTCTTCTACGTCTAATAAAACATCCAAAGGATTATCAGTAGGTGGAGGATCAGCAACATCCTCATCTGAAGGAACCTCGTCCGACAATTGACGAGTCTCAAGCAAGGGAGAGACCTGCCGTGGTGGCAATGCTTGACAAGCAAAGTCCGCACGCAAAGGAGCATCAGTAGCAGTCAAGGACGCTACGTCATGTAACTGCTTAAAGGACCGACCAGCAACAACAACAGGAGCGGGAGGACGCTCGACGTCAAGTCGAGACTGCCTTGACTGCCTAGATTGAGCAGTTAAAACAGCTCTTGACTGCGGTGCTTGACGCTCAACGTCAAAACAAGTCAACTTAGCTGGTTGGCGAACGTCCTGAACGTCAACACGAGCATGCGGCAGCGGCTGAACGTCAACAAGCGGCTGAAAGTCAACACGGGACTGCATCGAGTGAGGCTCCAAGCCACGTGACTGACGTGACTTTGTAACGTCAACGTCAACAGGACGAGCAAAGGCTCGTTTGGGCGGCTGACGGCCAGGATCTCGATCAGCGTAACGGCGAGGATCATCGTGAACCTGCTCAACGGTCTACTCCTCCATAAGGGAGGCAAGCTTATTCTGCATATCCTGCAGGACAACCCATTTAGGATCAACGGGAGTCGGTACGGGCTGAGACGATGGTAACGTCTGTGAAGGCAAAACATTGCCTATACTAGGACTCTCGGAGCCCGTGTTACGCTTTCGTTTAGGCGGCGAGCAGTCTTCCGATGACTGCACAGGGTCAGAGCTGTCCCAATGGCTACAGCCAGGACGCTGGACCTGTCCTGAAGGGACTGACTTCCGCTTTAAGGGTCTAGAAACTTTGCTCCACGGTTTCTTTCGCGAGAAGCCTTCGGAAGACGAGGAGAAAACCGCCTCGCTCGTCTTATGGTAGGGGCGGTCTTGACGAGACACGCCCGAAACCATAGAGGGAACGTCTGTTCGTTGGTTAGAGCCTCTCGTCCCCATAAGCCCTACGACATTACTTCTCCTTGGTGCATGGGAGCTTGCAAAAGGTCTCGGACTAGGCGAACGACAAGCACGAACAGACGAACCCTCGGTCGCAACACTAAAAACACTTTGCGCACTAATCACTTTATCCCCACGATTTTCTAATGTGGCACTGACACTTTAACACTTTCACATCCGCCATTAGTTGATTACGGTCCGTAGCCAAAGACTCGACTCTCTCGCCCAATGCTTGAATGGCAAGCAACATATCCCGCATGGATGGTTCATGAGTGCTAGTAGAAGGTTCAGGCACAACTACTACAGGGGAAGGATTAGGTTCAGGGGCATGGGAGGAGGAAAAATCTAATGATCTAGAGGAACTTCTCCTCACCCTATCTCTCTCAAGCTTACGAGAATACTTATCAAACTCTAGCCAGTCGAATTCCGAAAGTACCACGCACTCATCACACCGATCTCCTAATTGGCAGGTTTTACCCCGGCAATTAGAACACACGGTATGTGGGTCGAGAGAGGCCTTTGGAAGACGTTTGTTACAATCCCTAGCATTACATTTACGAAATTTAGGAATCGGAGAAGGGTCAGCCATTTTGAAAAGTCAAAGAAAATCCAAAAACAATCCAAAGTCATCAACAATAAAATCTATCCAAAAAAGGGTTCAAGAGTTTTAATTGAAGATAAAAACACCTGCACTGCGAAAGCTCAAAACCAAAAAGAAGTACTTCACCAAGAATGACGAAAAACTCCAGGTCAACAGCGAGTAACGGAATCAACTTGTCGACAAGACCGACAGAGAAGAACTGGAGCTGTTTACATGTATATGTGGTATCTAGCCGATAGTTGGCGCTGGTGGGCACACCCGCAACATTCATGGCGATCGCTCGCGAGTTTTTGTGTTTCTGTCGAGCCGTCCGAGACGTCAGCTATTATATATTCACCGGCTAAGTTTAATATTTAAAACTATTCATTCAATATATGAACGGTACCAGCAGAATGCTCATACAAGGGTACCCAAGGTATGTCAGAAAATACTACCGTATCATGGTACTGTAGTTTTCTAATTGCAGTAAGTCTATATTGCAATTTACTGGCTACTGTACATCATGTATTGTAATCTAGTCATTATACTGCCTTCATAGTAGCATATGACAGTATGGTCCATCTAGCATGAAGCCAGCTGGACTAGGAAAATAAAGACATATGTTTGTATATCCCACTCAGCCTATTTGCTGTAGTCTTCCTACTATATTAAAATATAAGAGTTTCCTGATCAGGGAGACTCAAGGAAAAAGGCTCCACCCTTTAAGGGTTAGGAGTGTATTACTCCTGCCTTGAAGTGTTTAATATTGTAGGGTAATCCTAATACTGATTTCTAATCGGGATATTGAAGAAATCATATTCATTCAAAATAGGATTGGGCTCAGCAAATGCCTGTGTTGGATATCCAAAATATATTGGAAATAACTACTAGTATAAACTATATAGTAGTTTTCTATCTGCTGTATATTCTATACTGCAGATATACTAGTTACCTGTATAATATATACAGTAGTTCAGCCAGCATGTAGCCGGCATAGTTAGGTCTTGCCGGCATACCTGGCATGCTAGCTAGAGAGAGAGGGAGAGATAGCATGGAAAAAAGGCTACTCCTTACTGTGAATGTATACAGTAATTAAGGATGTAAAAGTCTAATTTGACTGCCTTTATCCAGAAAGAAGGTTCTAATAGAAGGGGAGACTGTACCATTCAGGCTTCCGACACACTGCCGGCAAGTCCAGCAGTACCAGTACAATCGGCGTGCTGCCAACTGAGTCAGCACTATCTGTGCCGGCTTGGCCGGCAGTACCCCGGCAACAGGACCTGTAGCAGCAGTCCAAGGGAGGACTGAAGAACCTTGGGAACAGAAGGGACTTCCCTCTCACGGCCATCATGGTCGCCGGTAGCCTGGCTGCCCGCTGGGCCGGCAGTTGCCAACAGATGATGTGGTTAGCGGCAGTATGCTCTGCCGTCAGCCAAAGAAATGGCTAGAGAGGGAGTCTGGCTGGCTCCGGCAACCTACTAGCAAAGGTAAGGTTGCAAGATGCCGGACTAAAGAAAGACAATGGCTCAGCCATCAAAAGTGGACAGAGGGGTAGAGAACAGGTCCTGTAACGAGTGTGAAAGGAACTGGCAAAAATTGTCAGTCCTACCACCTGTAAAAGAAACTCTGTTTCGGTATCGGC
>NW_027171722.1:0-2500 GCF_036898095.1 Palaemon carinicauda
TTTATACAATGAAATTCTTCTCTTCGAGCGAGTCGTAATCTTTTCATCATACAAAGACTCCCTTCTCACCCGTGTCAGTGTCTTGTCCTTCACTGTTTATACAATGAAATTCTTCTCTTCGAGCGAGTCGTAATCTTTTCATCATACAAAGACTCCCTTCTCACCCGTGTCAGTGTCTTGTCCTTCACTGTTTATACAATGAAATTCTTCTCTTCGAGCGAGTCGTAATCTTTTCATCATACAAAGACTCCCTTCTCACCCGTGTCAGTGTCTTGTCCTTCACTGTTTATACAATGAAATTCTTCTCTTCGAGCGAGTCGTAATCTTTTCATCATACAAAGACTCCCTTCTCACCCGTGTCAGTGTCTTGTCCTTCACTGTTTATACAATGAAATTCTTCTCTTCGAGCGAGTCGTAATCTTTTCATCATACAAAGACTCCCTTCTCACCCGTGTCAGTGTCTTGTCCTTCACTGTTTATACAATGAAATTCTTCTCTTCGAGCGAGTCGTAATCTTTTCATCATACAAAGACTCCCTTCTCACCCACCTCCTAAATATTCTTCTCCAGCGTTTATTCCTCATCCATCACACAAGATATACGCCACAATATTTCCTTCCAAATCTATCGGTTCAAATCTCATCATCCCCATTGGCCTGTTTATTTTGGGTTCTTAATGTCTAGCGAGTTATGGCTCTCATAGCGTCGTTACATAATAGAGGAACTTTCTTGATATTTTGGAGAAAATGGTTTCCAAGTAATCCTGATGTTTCAAACTTTCAGCGAATGTTTTTTAAAGTTGAATAGGTTGACATAAGTCTCTTTTCATAGTTCATATTTGACAGATCTATTTCATCGTTGTTACTGATCTTAAGATATTTTGTATTTTTTACTCATTTCTCATATGTAGTTTATTTTTTTATTTCCCTCACTATGTTATTTTCCCTGTTGGAGTCCTTGCGCTTGTAACCTCCTGCTTTTCCAACTAAAGTTGCAGCTTTGCTAGTGATAATGATTAATGTCGAGAGAGAGAGAGAGAGAGAGAGAGAGAGAGAGAGAGAGAGAGAGAGAGAGAGAGAGAGAGAGAGAGAGAGAGAATTTTGGTGATCACAAAGAACTACAACTGCTGGGCTTTGGTAGGAAAAATTTGAGAGAGAGAGAGAGAGAGAGAGAGAGAGAGAGAGAGAGAGAGAGAGAGAGAGGAGAGAGAGAGAGAGAGAGAGAGATTAAATAACTGCTATTAGAGAAGATTGACGATTTAGATAATATCCAGATATCCAGAAGAGAAATTAAACTTTTTTACACGTTTGAACTTTCAGGAAAAACCTTTATTTGCAAATGGTGGGTCACAAGAATTTCCGAAATCTAATCAAGGGTACTTTTTGAAATAGAGAACTGATGAATCGTTTTCTTTGTACACAAGAACTCTAAACAAAAGCTAATTTGATTTTTTTTTTCTTGCTTGTCAGGGGATAGGAAATATGCTTGCATTTTGTACCAAATTAAGCGCTTTCTTTTTTGTGTGCCTTTTAATTAGTTCTCTCTCTCTCTCTCTCTCTCTCTCTCTCTCTCTCTCTCTCTCTCATTGTAAAGTATAGGCAGGAATGTGTAAGTATATAATTAGTCATCAATAAAATTTTATAAGAACTTCTTGGAAACATATTGATCATTTTATTAAAATATTTTATTTCAATCATTCATTACTTTCCTTGTAGTTTATTTGTTCCCTTGTTTCCTTACTTCACTAGGCTATTTATCCCTGTTGGAGCCCCTGGGCGTATAGCATCCTGCTTTTCCAACTAGGGTTGTAGCTTAGCAAGTATAATAATAATAATAAGAATTACCAATCACTTATTTATTCATCGCATTCATCATTTTTAATTTCAATATTCGTTTTGGAACCTACTCTTCACAACCCGTTTGTTATAAAATCATCTTAACCATCTATTCCTACAAAAGATAACAAAGATAATAAATATCATACTGTTTCACTCCTCCTTTAGCTGCATGCATTCGAAAATGGGATACGGTGGCCTATTGGTAACGTCCTTGCCTGTTGATCGCTAGACATGGGGTTCGAGTCCCACTCAGACTCGTTTGTTCGTTTGGTTGCTGGAACTTCACAAGTCTTGTGAGCTAAGGGTGTGGAGTTTAGGGGGAACCTGGCCTTCCTGATCCCAGCTTAGGTGGCGAGGATTTTTGTCAGCGGATTATATGTATATTTGGTCAGTCTCTATGGCATTGTCCTGCTTGCTAGGGTAATATCCTTGTCCTTTGCCTGTGCCATTCATCAGCGGCCTATAAACATTAGGTATCATACTGTTTCACTCTTCATTTAACTACATACATCCGAAAAGCTCAAGTCATTAGACACCATAATACACTGTGGTGGCAAAATGTAGATGCTCTCTCTCTCTCTCTCTCTCTCTCTCTCTCTCTCTCTCTCTCTCATCTTTGTCTTTGTTTACAACAGCTGTGAAGGCTAACGCCAGCTTTCATTA
>NW_027171722.1:7500-47500 GCF_036898095.1 Palaemon carinicauda
CCATTGTTCGCTGACATACATAGGTCTCAGGATGAGAGCCGCTCAGTGTTGCTCTTTGAGTCTGAACAGAAGAGGATCTTCTTCAGGGGGAAAGCTTATTACCACTGCGGAAACTACTTGATGGCGAAGGAATGTTTTGAGCAGTCGATGTCCTTTGGAATCTTTAAGGATGTGTACATCAGATGGGCATTTTGCTGCATGGAGCTGGGCTTGCTGGAAGAGGCTCTGGAAGTCTTCAAGGAATCAGATGAGGAACATGGTCAGGCGTTGAAGTTCATGGAGAAGCTGCTTCAAATGACTGGCGGTCGGTGTCCTTATGTGGTGTTGGGCATTCCACGTGGAACTAAAGAAGATGCAATTAGATGGAAATACCAACAACTGACTGACGGAACGAATTCGACCGAGGAACTCGTGAGGATTCAGAAGGCCTTCACACTTCTGAACGACCGCGTCTTCAGGCTAGAGTATGAAGGTTTGCGCAGGGAAATGGCGCATCTGATTAGATAAATAAAGGCCATCTAATTTATTTGTAGCGGAGTTTAATTTGTTAATACGGAATTTCTTTTTTTTTTTGCATATAATCACGGATATATAATTTTTGATCTGCCAAAGGTTGTTTTAACTTATTTTGTTCTATAATTTCATAAAGTTATTGGAATGTTACACTTGTTTATTATGTTGCTATTAGTTTTATGTACCATTTTTACCACTCCCAATAAATGTATATATAGGGAAACCAGATTTTTCTTACTCAATGACACACCCTTTATATTGTTTGCTTGAATAATTTCCTCTTTAAATTCTACCTTTGCATCTAATCCTTCTGATGGACGTTGATATTGAGACGATTTGAAAAAGCAACAGCTTGACCTCAAAGACATAATGACCCACGACCTTTGACCTCTGTTTCCTTGATAATAAAATTCAAAATATATTTCTGTGAGAAAGCTGTTGTATTTGCTGGGAGAAAATAGAATTGAACGATAAAACTATTCAAGTCGTTAAAACATTTTTTCTCGCTTTGCTTCCGTAATTATAAGTTTTTGAGTGATATGGTTTATTTTTGTGGGAGTTATTGCTACAGTTGAAGACCAAAATTCCAATCGTTTTTGTCTCATATCTATCTAAATAAGCCTCTTTTGCACTTTAATACTGCATAATGAAGGAGAACTTGCTCCTCAATAGCACGGCTTAGGTGAATGCATTAAACTGGGATTGAAGCCAAATGCGAGGTATTACAAATACTAAAATTTAATACCAAGAGAGCCAGTAATTGCCGGGTAAATACTGTTGAATAGAATGATTTTATTGGTTTTGTTAATCTCTTGATTCATTCAACATCATTACACGGCCATTATAGCACCCGAGGCAGCTTTAGGAATCCTTGTATAATCTAGGACAATTACGTTTACTGGCTCCTATCATGGTATACATTTATTGGGGCTTCCTGCGAGTCATTGGTAGAACAAGGCAAGTATAACTAAGTCATTGATTATGCCACGCAGTTTTCTAATACCCTTTTAAGGTTTTCGGTATTATTATTATTATTATTATTATTATTATTATTATTATTATTATTATATTATTATTATTATTATTATTAGCGAATCTATAACCTTATCTGGCAAATCAGAATGGTATAACTCCAATGGCTCCAATAGGGGAAAATAGCCCACTGAGGAAAGGGAATAAGGAAACAGATAGAATTGTGTGCCTGAGTGTACCCTAAAGCAAGGTGTGATCAGTACCTGATTACATCATTATGATAATTACATTTGATAAGTTTATCATCACCTACTGTAATTCTTTTTCATCATCATTATGATCAAAACGTTTTTTAATTAATACCATTAATAGCGATATCATTATCATCTAGTTACTAAATTAAATCTTACATAAGCTGTTATTGTTATAACTAACCTCAATTAGGTAGTTATTCTTGAATTGTTAGTTCAGTTTTCAATAATTAATTATAATAAGAAGTTTCGTGCGTATGTGGCGGTGGGCTGAAGAAATTGAATATAAATGAACTTCTGTGTTGCTTGACAAAGCATTTGGAAAGTCATAGCTCTCTCTCTCTCTCTCTCTCTCTCTCTCTCTCTCTCTCTGCGTGAATTTTATAATGACAGAAGTGAGCACATGGGTAAAGGTGAAGGTTTAGTTGAACCTTTGGGTAAGAAAAAGGAATTTAAATTATTATAGTTTGTTTTACCACATACATATATGTTTATATATATACAATATATATATATATATATATATATATATATATTTAGGTATATTATATTTATGTATGTATGCATGTATGCATGCATGCATAACTATCTTTATATTCATTCATGCTCAAATGTAATGACGTACAGTTATGTAAACGCGCTTATAATCACTCTTGTAATAAGCAATAAGTCCTGTAAATAATACTCTTTATGATCTTTTTGGTATGGGGAGAGACCATTAGCTTGAATCAAAGGCCATTGAAGTAAGATTTCTTACTCTCCCTCATTCGAATCTCTTGTCCAAATCTCCTCACTAACCACGAATTAGTTATTGAATCGGTTGTCCCAACTCTATATATCAACAGTTGGGAACCATTTGTATCAATTCGTATCCATAATGCCAAAGCAGATCATTAGAACTCTCTCTCTCTCTCTCTCTCTCTCTCTCTCTCTCTCTCTCTCTCTCTCACGATATTTACAGACTTGAGTCGTACTCGGTTTCAATTTGTTTTGAGTAAATCGTCACGTTGGAAAGGGTCATTTGATAGAGGGTTTTTGTAGTTTGGGTTGGCCTCTTGACCCCCTCCCCTCACACTGTATCCTAATCTCCTCCTCTCTCCTACTCTTCCCCCCCCCCTCCTACCCCCAACAATTCTCTACTACTGCTGTTGGGAGTGAACTATCCTAATTGCCGGACATAAATTTAAGGAAGCATCGGGGATGTATTTTCGGAAACAGAGAGAGAGAGAGAGAGAGAGAGAGAGTGTTTCAAAGCTAGCTAGATAAATAGGGGCTATTGCTTCCAACCCGGCTACTGCAAAGGAGGCTACACACTTGTTTGTCTCGGTACAAGTTGAACGTTACGAATTGCTTTCTGTTTCTTGGCTGTTTGTCTATTTGGTTGCATGAGCCTTCGACACACACACACACACACACACACTATATTGTTCACTTGGTACATTCCACTTGGTAAGGGTAGAAGAGATTCTTTAGCTATGGTAAGCAGCTCTTCCAGGAGAGGGACATTCCAAAATCAAAACCATTATTCCCCAATCTTGAGTAGTGTCCTAGCCTCTGGACTATGTTATTCTACCCTCTTGGGTTGAGAGTGACATTCCAAAATCAGACCATTGTTCTCTTATCTTGGGTAGTGTCATAGCTTCTGCACTAAGTTCATCCATTGAAAGCAAACCATTGTTGTCCAATCTTGGGTAGTGTTATAGCATATGCACTATGTTCTTCCACTGTCTTGGGTTGAGAGTGACCTTTTAAAATCGAACCATTGTTCTCCAATCTTGGGTAATGTCATAGCCTATGCACTATGTTCTTCCACTGTCTTATGTTGAGAGTGACATCCAAAATCAAACCTTTGTTTTCCAATCTTGGGTAGTGCCATACCCTCTTCACTATGGTCTTCCACTGTCTTGGGGGTTGAGTTCATTCACAGGAACATTTGGTCGAAATTTTCTTTCACATCTTAGACTATTCAGATTTATCTCTCTCTTATATAATGAAGAGAAAGTTTCTGGCCGTGTATATATATATATATATATATGTGTGTATATATATATATATATATATATATCCTGTCATGTTAAGCGTGAACTACTCGAAAACAGCAATTCTACTAATTGCCCAAACTAGCGGGTTAGAGTTATGAAAGGGGAAGGAGTGGGAAGGGTTGAATCTGTGTGTGCATATGTATGTAAATATTTAGCCGTCATTTTTGACGGGTCGCATACACTAGTATGAAATCGTTGTTCCTCACAGCTGATGTGATCTCTTAGCCGATACTATTTTCCATGACTGATCTCCCCTTGAATGTTGATCTCCGTATGTCGTAAAGCGAATTGTCTTCCCTCGATGGCAGTTTATCACAAATGGCTTTTCTTCCCACGGTCCAACTTTCTTTAACGCCCAACGTTCCAAGTTGTAAACTTGAGTGGGTTCTTTTTTATATAGTTTCAGTTGAATAATCTGTTTATCCCGTGAGTGATACGGAAATAGTTTTTAGTATACCATTAAGTTTTTATTTTATTGCCTGAGAAATTTTGCATTGTTAATTTTAAAAATGACGTCATTGTATGAATTTCATATATATATATATATATATGTGTGTGTATATATATATATATATATATGTGTGTGTGTATATATATATATATATGTGTGTGTGTATATGTGTATATATATATATATATATATATGACGTCATTTTTAAATTCTTATTTAATTGATATGGGTTTTGATAGACTATAGGAAACGTCCCTGCCTAGCGATCTGTTGGACTGGGGTTTGAGTCCCGTTCAAGCTCTATAATTTCTTTTAGTGTCTGCAACCTCACCATCCTTGTGAGCTAAAGATGGGGGTTGCATTTTGGGGGATCCTAAAGGTCTACCTACTGAGTCATCAGCAGCCATTGCCTTACTCTCCGTGGTACTAGCTTGGGTGGTGATTGGTCTTGGGGAGTGTCACTGTCCCTTGCCTCTACTCTTCATGAGTGAGCTTTAAACAAATGTGTCAAGCAATGTGTTGTACGGATGTCCTTACTTGAATGTTTGGTTTTTTGACAATATGCACCGATCGTTTGTGATGCCATTGCTATTTTTAAGGGGACTGACCATCCCAGTATTCTAGAATGCAGTTTGAATCAGTTTCCGTCTGGAACTAATGTCTTTTCGGTCCGAACCATTTGTGGTTTCCCCTGGCGAGATAAAGTCTTCGGGTTTTACACGCCTTACTTTGATAGCTTTGGAGGCCACCGCCCACTGGGATGCGAGGTCGCTTTGCTTCTAACGTATTTTGTTGGCTTTGTCTTTCCAGTATTCTTTTATACATTTAAAACTGTTTTTGTTTTACTCCCGTTACTTCATTATTACCACCGTCAATGAAATTGGAAGGAGGTTATTTGTTCCCCTTATTTATCTTTTTGTTTGTGCGTGAACAACTTCCTATCCAGAATTTTACTCATAGACTAGTGAAGCTTTCAGGGATTAATTGTAATGTGGTGAAGTGGAAGTGATTCAATTTTGAAAGTTTTAGGTCAAAGATCAAGGTCAAGGTCGAGCTAAAGGTCAAGAAATAAGCTGCCGTGGCGGAGGTTACAATTTTACCCATAGAGTAGTGAAACTTTCAGGGATTAATTTTTATGTTAGGACCTTGAAATGTTTTAATAACTTACAATGTTTCAATTTTGAAAGTCCTATTTCAAAGGTCGAGGTTCAGTAAAAGGTAGAGAAATAAGATGTCTGGGCGGAGGTCTGCACTCTATCTAGTTACGTTTTTAGTATATCGACTTTAAGAAATACAACTTTTTGACAGGAAATTTATCAGTTCATTTCCTTATTATTCTCTCTCTCTCTCTCTCTCTCTCTCTCTCTCTCTCTCTCTCTCTCTCTCTTAGTTTTTACACTTCCCCAGTTTCCCGCTTCCCCCAAAACCGTTTTTCATATTTCAGAATAGGCCTGAATTATTCATATAGGCAAAGTTAGCCGACTGCCAAAGATGGTTGGGGGTCGGAGACTTACTCAGAGTAGAGGAGAATAGAGTAAAGAGAACTTGGGGAAGGAAAGGGGAATTGAGAGAAAGGAAAGGAAAGTGAAGAACGAAATAAAAAAACAAGACATACGGTAGAATATCTAAGTTTAATAGTGAACGGAAATGAAAGTTAAGAGAGAGAGAGAGAGAGAGAGAGAGAGAGAGAGAGAGAGAATAAAAACGAATAAGATATGTTGTATAATATATGAGTTTAACACAGAGGGGAAATGGAAGTCTAAAAATGAGAGAGAGAGAGAGAGAGAGAGAGAGAGAGAGAGAGAGAGAGAGAGAGTCTTCAAATGCAGAAGTGGTCTTGGCAAGGCATTTCGCAGTCTCCTCCCTCCCCCCCCCCCTACTCATACACCTCCATCCATTTCCAGCCCATTTATCAGCGTCGATCGAGCATAGACAAATGGCTCTCTGCTGGAACTTCAACGTTCGAGGTCGGTACGAAAAATAACAGGGGGAAATTTGAAAGATTATTCTGGCATAGAGTGACACCGGCTGTCTTTGGAGGGGGGTCGAAAACCATCAGTTGGTTTGGAGATGCAATTGCACGCTGCATCCAGATGCAGTTTTTCCTGTCACGATGTGTTATTTGTATTAAACTAGGGTTGTGGTAGCCTATTGGGAACTTTCCTGGTTAGCTATCTGCTGGACGTAGGGTCTAGAAACGCTCAAAGCTCTACTGTTTCTTGTAGTGTCTGCAACCTCACCATCCTTGTGAGGGTTTCGGGAGCCTGTAGGTCTGCTGCTGAGTCATCAACAGATATTGCCTGGACCTTCCTGGTCTTAGTGTGTGCCGTAATCACACACACATATTATATATATATATATGTATATATATGTGTATATATTCATATATATAATATATATATATATATATATATATATATACATATATACATATATATATATATATATATATATCTTATGGTCAGTCTCTAGACTGTTGTCTTGCTAGGGCATTGTCACTGTCCCTTGCCTTTACCATTCATGAGCGACATTTAAACTGTAGAAATTTAAGGTTGTGGATAAGTCGAATTGATAACGTTCCGTGGCTGGTGATATTCAACTGGAGAGAAAAGGGGAGATTGCCAGAGAAGGCAAGACCAAATGGAAATATGATCTGATTCTTATGAGACATGAAAGACAAGACAGCCAGAGAGAGAGAGAGAGAGAGAGAGAGAGAGAGAGAGAGAGAGAGAATATGTCCGCGTCTTTCGTATTCGACACACATGCCGTGTCTGCCGGATCTGCCTCCGGACGAAAGACACTCCATAAATTGTTTGTAAGTTTGGCATATCTCCTTGCTAGCCTTCAAAAGTGCTCTCTGTGTATGCTTTTCCTGCCCTGGAGTGGTTCTGGTCATGGCTTTTTTTGTCCTGTTTTTATTTGAGACATATGGTTATTAACTTGAAGGATTTTGGGACAATTCTTTTTATTCATGATTAGGTTAATTTTTCCCGATCTTTTAATGCGTCAATTACTGTTTCTTATCATGGTATGATGTTTGTTATTTCATAGAGGCTATATACTACTCTCTCTCTCTCTCTCTCTCTCTCTCTCTCTCTCTCATGATTTGGGTAATTTTGCCAGATCTTTTAATGCGCCATTTCTTGTTTTTGTCATAGCATATTTGCTATTTCATAGAGGCTGTATAACTCTCTCACACACACACACACACTCTCTCTCTCTCTCCCTCTCTCTCTCTCTCTCTCCTCTCTCTCTCTCTCTCTCTCTAATGATTTGGTAAATTTTGACATATCTTTTAATGCGTCAATTCTTGTTTTTGTCATAGCATATTTGCTATTTCATAGAGGCTGTATAACTCTCTCTCTCTCTCTCTCTCTCTCTCCTCTCTCTCTCATGATTTCGTTAATTTTACCATATCTTTCAATGATTCAGTTCATGTCTCTTATAGCATAGCATAATGCTTGCCATTTCATAGTCTACATAATTCTCTCTCTCTCTCTCTCTCTCCTCTCTCTCTCTCTCTCATGATTTGGTTAATTTTACCATATCTTTCAATGATTCAGTTCATGTCTCTTATAGCATGGCATAATGCTTGCCATTTCATAGTCTACATAATACCTCTCTCTCTTCTCTCTCTCTCTCTCTCTCTCTCTCCTCTCTCTCTCTCTCTCTGTAACAACGTCGGCGCCGTGTCCTAGCCAGCAGTATTGCTATCAAATTGGAACGTCGTTAAAGCTGGCAATACCATCCAGTCTATCTATCTGTGACCTGAACTGAAGACGATGAAACCTTTGTTAGCCTTTGTCCTATATCTTCTGCAGAGTCGCAATTTTGCGTTGTTTTGTTTTTTTGTACGATTCTGCCATCTTTTGTTTGTCAGGGTTCTGTCTTTTTTTTTTGGGGGTGGGGGGGTGGGGTGGGGGGGGGGGGCGAAGTGTTTTGTTTCCGATATTATTTGCAGCTGGGATTTGATAAATAAGTCTTTTTAAAAGCTATTCTTAGATATGTAACGAACGAAGCTGGATCTCTTTTGATTGGTCTTTTTTAATAGTTGCCTCCACCAATGAAGTTGGAAAGAGGTTATGTTTTACCTTAGTATTTATATGTTTGTTTGTGAAAGCTTCCTAGTCACAGTTGTAATGGTAGAGTAATGAAACTTGCAGGGATTAACTTATGTAAAAAGCTGGAATTGATCAAATATTGGAAGGTCAAGCTCACGGTCAAGCAAGTTGTCCAATTCACGTAATCAGCCATAAGTTTGAACATCGTTGTCACATAGACTTCAAACTTCTTTCATATTTGAATATATGAAAATCCACGTCAATTAATACATGCTAAGGTCAAAGGTCAAGGTTAAGATATAGAAATAAACTTCCGCGGCGGAGGTCTGTGCCCTACCAAGTGCCCCTTTAGTTTGTTTTGATCTCATTCTAAAGGAATTAATTGTAAGTTTGTTAGGAGTTTTTTTCTTATTATTATTAGGTAGCTCATGCCTTACAGATTACCAAATTTTTTCTATACCTCCCGTAATATATATAATTTAGACTGTATTTTGACATAATATTCAAGTGCCTTTTTTTTTTAGCAATAATATCTTTTATGTACAATATTTGAATGAATGTTAGCAAAGTATTTGATTACCTTTGTTGAAAGTAATCGTTTGTTGTTTAGTTTATAGGTTATTATTATTATTATTATTATTATTATTATTATTACTTTTATTATTATTATTATTATTATTATTATTATTATTATTATTGTTATTAAACTACAACCCTAGTTGGATAAGCAGGATTCTATAAGCACAAGGGTTCCAATAGGGAAAAATAGTCATGTGAAGAAAGGAAATAAGAGCCTCAATGTGGTACAGAATCCCTAATCTTTTTTTTCATTTACTTTCTAAGAGTAGTCTGGAGTTTATTGATGGTTTTAGCCTTTTTTCATAAATAGGTGAGATCTATTTTTTCAGGCTCAGACAAAAAAAGAAATTTAGGGACTAGTTTTTTTTTTTTTTTTTTCTTTTTGGAATATTTCTGAATTTTTAAATGTATGGAAAATTATTTTTGTTGATTAGCATAGTAGTGACTACTGGTATGCAGTCACCTGGAGTTACTCATCTGTAAAGTTTTTCACCTATAAGGGATACTATTAATATGCATGGCATCCATCTAATTTAGTCTAGAAATCAAGCATAAGGGTTATGGTAGCCTTTTCAAAAAACGCTCCTACCTTGCGATCTAATGGATGGGGGTTCGAGACTTCCTCAAAGTCGATAGTTTCTAGTAGAGTCTGCAGCCTAACCAGTATTGTTAGCAAGAAATGAGGGTTGGTTTGCAGAAGCCTATTGGTGTACCTGCTGAGTCATTAACAGCCATCGCCTACCCCTCCCTGGTCCTAGGTTGATGGAGAGGGGCATCGGTGCTGATCATATTTGTATATGACCAGTCTCTAGGGCATTGTCACTGTCCTTTGCCTCTGTCATTCATGAGCAATATTTAAATCTTGAAACCCATCTCATTTTAGACCAGTAGTTCCCGATCCTCTTGTAAGAGGTTTAGCTTGGATATTACATGAGTTCTAACAAAGCTCACATTAGGATTCTGGGATATTGCCATTAACAGATTTTTATTCAATTTTATGCAACTCATTTAAAGTTGCAGGTGTCATATATTTTGCTACAAAGCACTTTTTAAGAAACATGTTTTGTCTGTACCATTTTCAGTTGCCGAAATATTCAGTATTGCTGAGAAATTCTAAAGATTGTTGAAGTGTTTTTAACCTTCTTTTGTTCTTCTGCTGTTTTGAAAATGGATTCAGGTTTTGGATTTCATAAAAGATCAAGGTTTATTAAGAGTTTTTGATAAAAGGTCTTGATGAATGTAATTGAGTAGTTCAATCTAATGTGGTTTATTTGATATTTTCATTGTTTCTTGTCAATTGTTTTTCTGTTATCTATCATATATATATTTTTAGGTCATGTTACGAAAGAATTTACAAAGTATATTATTTTCTTCTCCGTTAAAACACTTGACAACTGTCTTTCCGAAGGTTGAGGGAACTCTTCTGAATAAGTAATATGATCTGATAGGAAGCTCTCTCTCTCTCTCTCTCTCTCTCTCTCTCTCTCTCTCTCAATCCTATGGGAATTGGATATATTTTCTGTTCTGATAAAATCATATCCACAGGATAAAACCAATTGATGGATCCGATGACGAATTCTGGCTTCATCCGTTATGACGCATTTTGGCGTCATCTGTTATGACGCATTTTGGCGTCATCCGTTATGACACATTTTAGTGTCACCCGTTAATATAACCATAAGTGCTCTACAGAAAGTTTATTAATCTTGCTATTGCAATGTTCAGCTTCTTTCTATGTTTAATTCTTTGTTAGTTAAGCTAAGAAACGTCAACATAAGTGTATTGACACATTACATCATTGCTCCCCGGCCAAGAGTCATGAGCCTGAAAGTGATTTTGCATCACCTGGAATCACCAGATGGTTTCAAAAACCATTTCTGAGCTGAAGGAAAAAATGGAGCTGCGTCGCAATCATAGAAACAAGAAATCGAAATACGGTTTTCGTTAGAAAGAAATAAAACATTCATTGTCGTTGGTGGCTGATGTTTTTATTTTTTTTTAATAGCGGACAAGGGGGAGAAAAGAGAAATATGTGACTGGACAGGTTGAAAGAAAGAAAAACAAAGGGTGGGGGCTGAGGTCGGTTGGGTGAATGGTGTTGGTAGGGTAGGGGGGGTTATGGTAAGGTCGGGTTAGCCGTCAATATTTCCTATTCAGTCCAGGCGTAATCCGCTTTAGTGACCCCTCCCTGCTTCTTCTCCCTGCTCTTCCCCTACCCTCATCCATCCATCTCTCCCAGACCAGACCGTTTTGGCTGCTTCAAAATAAAGGACTTTGATCGCGGGGCTTAATTGAAAAATAATAGATGGAGGGAAAAGACATTTGTATGTCATGGCTGTTGTGATTGGTTCTTTGTTTTTAACCTTGTGTGTGTCGGGGGGGGGGGGGGGGGGGGGAGCAGACAGGGCAAGGTAGTGTCAAGAGGGTCTCCGACCAATTAGGACTCCTACCCAATTTTTAGTTGTATTTTTCGAGATTTAAGGAGAGGATGAGCGATGGCTTAAGAAATTTTTTTATGTATCATGAAAATAATCAAGTCAATATTTCCCTGATCGTCGTCTGGTATCAATCATCTGTTCAGATATACTTCTCTTTTCAATGATTTACTTTTGGTATTTTTAATTTGGGTGGTGGTAGCCAATTGGAAACGCCCCTGTCTGTCAATCTGGTGGACGGGAGTTAAAGCCCCCTGTCAAGCTCGATTGTCTCTAGTAGTGACTGCAACCTCACCATCCTTTTAAGCAAGGAATCGGAGGTTTGGGGTATATATATATATATATATATATACACGTATATCACATTTGCTCCAATCACCTTCCTCCTTGCCTAAACCCATATTGTTCTTTGCAGACCGGTCCTTTTGCCTCCTATTTTAATTTTCAAACACCGTTCTTGTTTGTGAATTTTTTTTGGATGCTGAGTTGAATTATAGAATTATTACCTTATAGTTCCTACCTCCTGAATCATTCCCTTATAGTTCCTATAGGCGCTACAGGAAACTATAACACAATAGGACAATTAATCCTGTCACTCACTCCCTTGGCACTGTTCCCCTCATTCTAACATACCATCTAAAACCCTAGCTAGCCTTGTAAGCACACTCTTGCCACTTCTTCCCCACCGGTATCCATACATTAAGGGGTCGGTTGCCCTATGTGCCCTCTCCAGTGCTTTCGATCCCAAACCTCTTGCGACTGCAGCATCTCAGCATGATTTGATTCATTCAGTCCCGTAATCGCCTTTCCTTCACCAACATCAATCACTCCCACAGGCGTTCTCGACCTCATTCTAATCCCTTAGGTCTTCGGAATTTAGCTACGGTTCTCTTCTAACATCCAATCTCACCAATGTTGTAAGTGCTCACTTCCACCGACCAAGGGCTATTTCACGTTGGACTGAAAGTATTTCATCAATATGGTCCTTTGTCTTTAATTTTCTTTCCCTTCCAATCGAGAAATTTGGTTTTCTGTTCAATAGAATTCTCTTCTTGCAAACTAGTAATATAAAGGGCAAAGCTATCGGCTGCCAAAGTGTTTAAATTGAACTTTAGAAGCGGATTAATTCAGCCTACCATTGCCTTTTGGAATGAAATTCATGAAAGAATTCGAACGAGTTTTTGCATTAATGGACTTTGGGTTTTCCATTTTGTTAAATGCATTTTTGCAGCTGTTTTCTGGTAAGATATTTCATATATCGCCATTTTCACATGTTTTTCTATTTCAACAACAGCAGTCCTAGAAAGTGTAGCGTTTTTTATTTATTCATTGATGTTTTGCAATAATCTTTTTGTATGAAGGGCAATTTTATTCTCTCAATCATCGTCAAACATTGACAGTTTTTTCATAGATGTCCAATATTGCTGCGTGATTATTGTAAAGCGAAAAGTTTTAAATTGTCATATATTGTATCTTTATTCATTTTGAAATATGTTTTCCGAGGTTTATGAGTAAAAATAATTATTTTTAAGTTTATGCTGGATGTTTAGAAAAAAAAAAGAGAAAGTTGACGGCCTTTTACCTTCGCCAACTTCGTCGCGGAGAAGGTTATGTTTTGATAGGCGTATGATTATATGTCTTGTGTGTTTGTGATTCGCATAACTTAACACCTATTTGATAAAATCTCATGAAATGTTGTGGAATAATTGGCCTTGATCCAAGGGCAATTTGATTAGATTTTGGGAGTGATTGGGTCAAAAGTCAAGGCCAAGGTCACGAAAAGATTGAAAACGTCCATTTTTTGGCTCGTGGCCAATTTTTTTGTTTTGCGTGGAAACTAGTGGGAAAAATGGCGGGTCAAAAGCCAAGGCCAATGTCACGAAAAGGTAAAAAAAAGGTCCTTTTTTTTTCCATATCTCGGCCATTTTTATCTAATTTGCATGAGACTACTGCCAAAATGTGCATAATTCAATTACGTATCTTACGATATACGATATTTGAGTTTTGGGATCAAATATCCACATCATAGTTTTCCTTGATGACAAATGTGGAGGTGGCGAAGGTATGCGCTTTACTTAGCTAGTGCCCGCTCTAGTTTTAAATGGTTTATTTGAAGACGATGTCATAAGCGAAAGCAGTCGTGGATGCAGGTCAACAATTGTTGCTAGATATGTTTGCAATAATTAGTAATTCTCTCTCTCTCTCTCTCTCTCTCTCTCTCTCTCTCTCTCTCTATCTCTCTCTCTCTCTCTCTCTCTCTCTCTCTCTCTGAGTAATTGAATAGCTGGTG
Source organism: Palaemon carinicauda (assembly GCF_036898095.1). Lineage (NCBI taxonomy): Eukaryota > Metazoa > Arthropoda > Malacostraca > Decapoda > Palaemonidae > Palaemon > Palaemon carinicauda. The sequence goes on from NW_027171722.1 coordinate 21,095, forward strand.
ATAAATTCATGTATAATTGACATAAAATCTTATGATTGTATAAAAAGAGGGATGAACATATCTTGAATTGTTAAATCTCTTATTAAAATACATTAAAACTCTAATGCGATTATGCGGTAAAAGAAAGGTATTTCATATTAAAGCCTTGTTGATAATTCTTATAAATATTTCAGAAATGGAAATGGCTTTTTACGACGACAAATTCTCTCTCTCTCTCTCTCTCTCTCTCTCTCTCTCAGTATAATTCATTGGAGTCGAATATGGAATTTCCGAGATATGTGACCTTTACAATTTTTATTCATTTTTCACCTATCTCTCTCTCTCTCTCTCTCTCTCTCTCTCTCTCATTGGTGGTGCAATTCAATACAGAAGTCAAATAAAGAACACAAAATTTTCAAGAAATATGACCACTGATGTAATTTTTACTCAATGTCCACCTGTCTCCTTGCTTTTGCAATAAGTTTCGAACCTCCTCCATGGCCGTCCAATGCTCGCATGTCGAGAAAGAGAAAGAGACATATTTTTGTTTTTTTATGCCTTTCCAGCATTAGCCCAGAAGACGTTGCATGAACGCATTTTATTATGTCTTGTTTATACGAGCCTTGCGGAAAGGGGAATGCCATTGATTTAAATTCGTTGCTGCTTTTTTTCATATTTTTTGTTGTTGTTCATTTTGAAAAGGATTTCTGCTACGATGGATCTTGGGATTTGTTAACTTAGTGCAGATTGAGATGGTTAATTAGGAGAGAGAGAGAGAGAGAGAGAGAGAGAGAGAGAGATACGAATATTTCTTATATTTCTCCTAGTGAAAATCTTGCGGATGTAATTTTAAATTTGAATGCAGTTTTTATATATATATATATATATATATACTGTATATATATGTATATATATGTATATATATATATATATATATATGTGTGTGTGTGTGTGTGTGTGTTTTTGCAAGTCAGTCAGTGCGTAATATTTAACGCGAATTGACATAGAATAAGCCAACTTATCCTGTTTCTGTAATTTTTAGAAAAAAAGGCGAAACTTTTTGAATCCCTTTGGAAGATATGATTAAGAGATCATTGAATTTCCCCACTTTGGCCTTATTCCAACGAGTTTGCAACTTTAATCCTAGAGCCGAGCAAATGTTGGATTTGTTGCTGGACGTTTTTCTTCCCTAATTTTTGAGAAAAAGTCGAGCCAGAACTTCGTGGCTTCAAGTATGCAGAGTTTTCAAATGGATAAAGATATTCTTGATAATTTTACTCACACCTGTTGGTGTTATTTTCTTCGCCAAAACCGAAAGGTATGTATTCACCCCTATCGTTGTTTACTTAATTGTTTACGAGGAACTTTACACAAAAACTAGTGGACCTATTTTGACCAAACTTGGTTTTCATGTTGGATATGGCACAAGGATGAATCTTGAGTATTTTGGATAAAGTATAGTAAAGTGCAAGTACGGGAGCAGTACTTAGGAAATAATCGCTATGTTAGAGAAAAACACATTTTTTTTTTCTTTTGTGTGTGTGTGTGTGTGTGTGAAGGGCGTTACGTAAAAATTACTAAACTAATTTCAACGAAACTCGTTGGACGTGTGGGGTATTACCCAAGGACAAATCCATTAGATTTTGAAGAAAAAAATACGCAGTGGAGTTAAGAGAAAAATAGCACTCCTTGTCTTGGCGAAGGTATGCTCTCTACTCTTTGCCTTTAGTTTTATAATTTGTTTTCCCTCTACAGTTAGAAAAGTACTGTTCTGCGAAAAAAATATAATTCGGAAAAAGTGGAGGGAAAGAGCTTAGCTTGAAACGTTTAAGGGGGGTTCCATAAAACATATTTTTTGACGTCTTAATGAAAAGGGTTTTAATAAACTGCCCCAGGAGGTAGGGAGCTGCACGCCAACCAGGAAACGTTTTAGTATAGGGGAAAAACTTTTTTTTTTTTTTTTTTTTTTCAATTTACTGAAAATGTTGAGAACTCATCGTAGATTTCTTTGGATAAGAAAATTAGCAAGATTTTTTTCAACGCTACGTCTGAAGTCTTATGAATGATAGAAATGAAAAACCTATAATCATTACTTGGGAAAAATGAACTTTGCCCCGCGAGAGGAGACTTCATTCTGTGAGATGCTTAACTTGGTGGTCAATCCATTTATAAAAAAAACAGAATTCCCCACGGAGAGAGAGAGAGAGAGAGAGAGGAGAGAGAGAGAGAGAGGAGAGAGAAGAGAGAGGAGAGAGGAGAGATGAGAGAGAGAGAGAGAGAGAGCTTATTTATGTATGGAGAGAGGGAACGTACATTACTTGATGCTTTCTTCACTGTCCCCATGGGGAACTCCTGGGGGAAGATGGGAGGGGATAGGGAAACTTTGCCTAAGCTAAATTTGATCGTCGGAGACATAATTTCTGAATTAAACTGCAAGAGTCTGGTCGGAAATTTATTGCAAAAGTTGGATGGACTTTGGGGGCAAGAGACGGAGGGGAAAGAGGGGATGCATGGGCACTCTGACGGGATGGGGATTAGAGGGGGGTGGGGATGGTATTTGGCAAGGTAGGGAACTAGGAGTGATTATATATATATATATATATATACATACCGTATTATATATATATATATATATACACACAGTATATATAATACAAATCCCTTTCTGAGTGGGAATAACTTGGCGTGGTGAAAGGGTTTGTGTAGAGTAATGATCAGTAAAGCTTTATTAGTCGGGGGTCACCCATACTAGGTTGGTTTGCTCCCGAGCGATCAGACAAAAATCTCCCACCATCGCCAGTCGGCACTGGCCAGGGTAGTGATGAAAACTGGCTAAACCCCGGACACGAATAAAGAGATGTTAAGAGACTTCTGTTCAGAGGACTAGAAACGGGTGCATTTTGTTGTTGTTTTTGTTGTTATATATTGTGCTTGTTGGTAACAGATCTACCAATGCCACCAGTCATTCACCTGTCAATAGGTAACCATCGTCTATTAGGGTTCAAAAAGCGGATGCAAGCCAGCAGCAGGAAGTCTGCTCCCCTGCAGAACCACCCCATTAAAAGGGGGACACAAGCGACGTCAGATTTAGCCAATCCAATCCCTTGTACTTGAACCTTCACCAGAAAATTGTTGTAAGGGATTTTTTATTTCTTAGAGTTGCAGTATCTGTCAATAATAGTAAACGTGTGTGAATCTGAAGATGACGAAATTAGCCGACGTTGATGAGTCTTAGGTCAAAGGACATGGGTGTCAATTTAAATCCCTTATGGGGTTTTCTAACTGTCATTAATATTAACCGTGTGTGTATCTGTCTTCGTTTGAGTTTTGACCCTCGGAAATTCGGTGACGTTGAAAAATTCAACCTTGAACTTTGATCCTCCCTATAAATTTTCAAAATTGTGCAATTTCAATATTTATGTGCTTGAGATTATATTTTTAGCAGCGGAAAAATGAAGATTTTGTCCTGGTTTCAAGTGAATCGGATAATATTTGACGGAAATATTCAGTATAGGCGAAAATGGATTCTAATCTTTTTGGTCAGTGGGAACTTCACCTTGAGCCTATAAAGTCTCAATGTTGATAGGGCCCGGGTAAAAATTCTATGTTGAGAAATGTTAGATGCGGTTAAAACACAAGAATTAATAGAATATGTCGAAAAAATATCATATGACTTGTTAAAGAAAGTGTCTAGTCATATAGAAAGAATGGAAAGCCCAAAGTGGACTTTGATGAAGGGAATGAAATTACTTCATGAAGGGACTGAAATGACTTTACTGCAGGACCCAATAGGACTTTTATGAAGGGACTGAAAAGTATTTTATCAAGGACCTAAAATGTCTTCTATGAAGGGACTGAAAAGACTTTTATGAAGGACCTAAAATGACTTTTATGGAGGGACTGAAAAGACTTTTATGAAGGAACTGAAATGACATATTTAAAGGGAGTGAAATTACTGTTTTGTGAAGCACTTAAAATGACTTTATATGAAGGGACTAAAATCACATTTATGGAGTGACTGAAATTACTTTTCTGCAGGACCTAGAATGTCTTTTATGAAGGGACTGTAAAGACTTTTTTGAAGGACCTAAAATGTCTTCTATGGAGGGACTGAAAAGACTTTATGAAGGACCTAAAATGACTTTTATGAAGGCACTGAAATGACTTATATAAAGGGACTGAAAAGACTTTTATGAAGGAACTGAAACGACTCATATAAAGGGACTGGAATTAATTTTATGAAGGACCTAAAATGACTTTTATGAAGGCACTGAAATGACTTATATAAAGTGAATGAAATGACTTTTATGAAGGCACTGAAATGACATATAAAGGAAATGTAATGACTTTTATGAAGGACCTAAAATCACATTTATGAAATGACTGAAAGGACTTTTTTGAAGGCACTGAAATGACTTATATAAAGTGACCGAAATGACTTTTATGAAAGACGTAAAATTACTTTTATGAAGGCACTGAAATGACTTATATAAAGTGACTGAAATGACTTTTATGAAAAACGTAAAATGACTTTTATGAAGGCACTGGAATGAATTTATGAAAGGTCTGAAAAGACTCTTATGAAGATCCAGAAATGAATTAACCGCTGCGTATAATTTCCCACGTAAAAAGAAAAAAAAAAAAGAAATGATTAGATTATTGGTTCCGGCTTAGGAAGAATGAGGTAGAGTATGTCCAGAAAGATTACGAATATTGGAATCGGGGACGGACGAAGAGATAAGAAAGGAATATGGGAGAGGAAAAAACATGCTTATTTTTCTCTTCTCTTATTAAGTGACGTCGGTGGACATTGATATTTTTATTCCAGCGAATGTGGTAGATGTAATTGGGTAAATTAAGTTGGATAATGGGGAAAGTTTATGAAGTTTATTCGTGCAATTGTTTAATGGTTATTCTTGTTATATACAGTTTTGAAGTATTCGCTGTTTTGTTTTATTGTATTATATTTTATATTGTATTATAAAGACAGTATTAATAATGTTTTAGGTATACCGATATATTGGTTGATGTAAGTACAGAAAAGTCCCCAAATGATATATAAATTAAAAAGTAAATCTTAAAGCAGCGCTCTCTCTCTCTCTCTCTCTCTCTCTCTCTCTCTCTCTCTCTCTCTCTATATATATATATATATATATATATATAATACATGTACTACCCATTAAAGATTTTAATTCCAGTACGTTGTAACTGTGTTCAGATAACTTTGGTAAGTATCAAGAACATGTACTGATTTACTGTGCCAAACTAAATTGAACTTTGATAATCATGGAAAAATTAGGCCAATGATTTCAAATCGTATTGTTTCTCAGGTTAAGACTTTGCTTTTCAAATCGTCTTTTATATTATCGTACATAATGAAGGCATGGATACACAGGTAGGAATTTAATAAACAATTTTTGCACAAAGTATTTACTTGAAGGAATTGAGCAAAACAAATTATTTTTCCTTATAAATATATTTTATTTTAATTGGTATAACTGGCACAGAAATTAAATGGCAACAGAATTAAAAAGCATAACATTCCAATAAGTTTATGAAATCATAGAAAAAAATTAAATTAAAACATCCATTGGCCAATCAAAAACTATATGTCCGTGATTATATGCAAAATAAGGTAATCCGCATTAAAAATCTCAAGTCAATTACAAATAAATTACTTATTTATCTAATGAGATGCGCCATTTCCCTGCGCAAACCTTCATACTCCAGCCTGAAGATGCGGTCGTTCAGAAGCGTGAAGGCCTTCTGAATCATCACGAGTTCCTCGGCTGACATTGTTCTGTCAATCAGTTGTTGGTATTTCCATCTAATTGCATCTTCTTTAGTTCCTCGTGGAATGCCCAACACCACATAAGGACACCGACCGCCAGTCATTTGAAGCAGCTTCTCCATGAACTTCAACGCCTGACCATGTTCCTCAGGTGATTCCTTGAAGACTTCCAGAGCCTCTAACAGCAAACCAGTTCCATGCAGCAAAATGCCCATCTGATGCGAACATCCTTAAAGATTCCAAAGGACATCGACTGCTCAAAACATTCCTTCGCCATCGAATACTTTCTACGGTGGTAATAGGCTTTCCCCCTGAAAAAGATCCTTTTCTGTTCAGACTTCAAAGAGCAACACTGAGCGGCTCTCATCCGGAGACCTATGTATGTCAGAGAACAATGGTTATTCCCACGTCTCTGCGTGACATTGAGGCCGACCTTGGCTCTCTCCCAGGTGGGATCGCCTGTCTTGGAGAGTTGCATTGCCCTTTCAAAGTTCGTTCTTGCCAATTTGAATTTTCCCACGGAGGCATAAAGGAAGCCAAATTCTAGTAAGGCTTCAGCATTATCTTCATCCGTGTGAATCATCAGCGAAAGAATGTTCTTGGCGTGTTCGTATCTTTCCAGTCTGATAAGACACTGCGCCCTCGTGATGTCCAGTTTGACAACCACAGGATGGTTGGATATTAGGTCAAAAGCTTTTTCAAAACTGTAGTCATGCATTAACTCTTCTGCTTGGCGTAGAACAGATTCCAGCAGAACACCATCAATTTCTTCTGCTTTCTGGAGTTCTGGAAAGGATATGTTTTCAGTCGTTTGATCCTTTACCAGAATGGTTTCCTTTTCTGTTAGAGTGCTGTCCTTTTGAAGACCATATCCTTCGTCAAATTCCATCAGGACACAGTTAGGTCCAGTGGCTTCTTTCTGGAGTTCTGGAGAGGTTTTCTCCTCTGCCATTTGAGTCTTTTGCAGAATGATTTCCCTTTCTGTTAGGGTGCTGTCCTTTTGAAGACCATTTCCTTCGTCAAATTTCATTAGATCACAGTCAGGTTCATCGGCTTCTTTCTGGATTTTTGGGAAGGTTTTCTCCTCTGCCATTTGAGTCTTTTCCAGAATGATTTCCCTTTCTGTTAGGGTGCTGTTCTTTTGAAGACAATTTCCTTCGTCAAATTCCATCAGATCACAGTCAGGTTCATCGTCTTCTTTCTGGGGTTCTGGAGATATTTCCTCCTCTTCCATTTGAGTCTTTTCCAGAATGATTTCCCTTTCTGTTTGGGTGCTGTCCTTTTGAAGACCATTTCCTCCGTCAGATTCCATCAGATCACAGTCAGGTTCATCGGCTTCTTTCTGGAGATGTGGAGAGGTTTCCTCCTCAGCCATTTGAGTCTTTTCCAGAATGATTTCCCTTTCTGTTAGGGTGCTGTCCTTTTGAAGACCATTTCCTCCGTCAGATTCCATCAGATCACAGTCAGGTTCATCGTCTTCTTTCTGGGGTTCTGGAGATATTTCCTCCTCTTCCATTTGAGTCTTTTCCAGAATGATTTCCCTTCTGTTTGGGTGCTGTCCTTTTGAAGACCATTTCCTCCGTCAGACTCCATCAGATCACAGTCAGGTTCATCGGCTTCTTTCTGGAGTTCTGGAGAGGTTTCCTCCTCTGCCATTTGAGTCTTTTCCAGAATGATTTCCCTTTCTGTTAGAGTGCTGTCCTTTAGAAGACCATTTCCTTCGTCAAATTCCATCAGATCACAGTCAGGTTCATCGGCTTCTTTCTGGAGATCTGGAGAGGTTTCCTCCTCAGCCATTTGAGTCTTTTCCAGAATGATTTCCCTCTCTCCTTGTGCGCTGTCCTCATGGAGACCATTTACGTCTTCGTCAGATTTATTGGTGGTCTTTGAATCTTCTTCCTGTCTCATATCAGAGTCTGATTGATGCTGTAATTCCTTGATACCAATCTTTGCCTGATCATCGCTTGCTTCCTCTTCGACTGGTTTTGCACCTTCACTTTCATACTTCTTCAGCATTCGAGAGAGGAATTTCACTGCTGGTATGAATCCAACTGCCACCACAGCTCCAATCAAAAGCTTGGAATTGAGTCCAAAATAAGTCTTTGGATCTTGAAACATAGCATCCAGCAAAAGCTTTGGCTCTCGAAACACAGGTTCTAACGAAGTTTGAACAGCTGTAAGCTTCTCCAAAGGAGCTTTTATCCATTCCCGGAATTCGAATTTTTTCTTCATGGTTTTTAGCCAGAAGTCACTAGGTACTTTCAGCATTTGGAAGGAGTGAATACAGTTTTGATCTTATATTCAGTCAGGGAAAGATATTTCAGAAAAAAAAATCAGATTTTTTTAAATACAAAGAAATTCAATAACGATAATAAGAAATGTTTAGTTAATACAACATGAAAGCTATTTAAAAAAAAAAAAAAGATAATTTTTATAAATACTTCTGCAAATAGTTTTTTTGTGTGTCCCCTTTAGTGCAAAAGCCCATGACTTGCACTTTTTGTGTAAAGTTGTTCTAATACCAGTAGCAGTAGCAAATAGGTTTTTCTAATACTTTTTGTAGAAGATAGTTTACAGTTTCAATTGAAATTCCTTAAGATAAAGATTATCTGGCGCAGATACAGTACGAGATACTATGGAATATTTTAACTATTTTATTTAAATTATAAATGATTAATTCTTGTTATATATATATATATATATATACTGCGTATGTGTTCACACATATTTGTTATATATACATATATATATATATATATATATATTATATACATGTGTGTGTGTCTTTGTGTATATGTGAACACACAGTATATACATATATATAATATATATACATATATATTTATATACACATATATATGTATATATATATATTTATATATATATATATATATATATATATACATACATACATACACACAAAGCCAATCCTTATAAATAAATCGGCTGAAAATTTACAAACAAAGTAATTAAACCAACCAGCCTAAACCTAAACAAGAGCAAACACCATCTTCCCCCAGTCGACTTCATAGAGGAGGAAATACCCAACACCTCGCCAACAATGCCCGTACCTTCTCCTCCTTCCTCTACATGTCAGTCCCAGAGGAGCGAGAGGTGAATACGAAGCAATTTAGACATCGGCCGCACAATTCCGAAGCTTTATAATCAAAGGGTCGTTTGCTGTGTATTGCCTGGTGTGGCTGGGCGGAGCTGTTGTACTCCATCCACCCACTCCAGTGTAATGTATTGGCTGTCATACTTGTTCCAGTTTATATAATGTTGATATGCTGTACTATGCTTAGTACTTTTTTTGATAGGGCGTAATTATTATTACTCAAATACAGGAGTATTTTGCTACATTAAAGGAATAATCATGTACCTTATATAGATATGTATGTGTGTGTATATATATATATATATATATACAGTATATGTATATATATTCACACACTATGGCATATGTTAATATATGTACAATATTCAATTATATATATATATATATATATATAAATATATCCGAGAACACATAAATAGCACCTCATACTATATATATATATATATATATATCCGAGAACAATTAAATGGCACCTCATACAATTATATGTGTATGCATGTATGCTAGTATGTATATGCTGAGATATATATGATTATATATATATATATATATATATATACATATATATATATATATATATATGTGTGTGTGTGTGTGTGTATATATATATGTGTGTGTGTGTATATATATATATGTGTGTGTGTGTGTGTGTGTGTGTAAACTGCATATATTAAATAATTTGATAAAATAAATCATAATTTCTAGAGTTTTGTTTGTTTTTAGATATTTTTAAGAAGTCGGCGTTTACTTTCCCTGTTTATGGGTGAAAACAAAGCATCCTTAAATGTACGGAATACTAAAAAGTATCGAGAGGACGAGATGAGAATAAGAGTAATACCCTTTCATACAAATGGTTTTCGTATGCTTTCCCATTCAAAAAGACGTTTCCAGCATCGTTTCACTCATTCCATTATAGACTGAGGAAGAGGGATAATACTATCAAAACTCGTAGCCGTTAATTGTTTTTGTACTTAAATTTTGAATTCTGTATTAAACACTCGACTAAGACTTACCCTGAATTTGACTTCACAGTCATGAAGAATGACTTTTGCTTAATTACTGGCAGAACGGAGTAATGAAGAAAAGGAGATCATCCGAGCTATCGAGGAGATAGAGTTTGAAATTATTATTACAAGCTAGGTTATAACCCTATTTGGAAAAGTTAGATGCCACAAGTCCATGGGCTCCAACAGGGAAAAATGGCACAGTGAATAAAGGAAACAAGGAAGTAAACTACAAGAGAAGAATAAACAATAAAAGTAAAATATTTCAAGAACGTAAGAACATTAAATTAGATCCTTTACAGATCCACTATGGAAACTTAACAAAAGAGGAAGAGAAATAACCTAGAACAGCAAGGCCGAGATGGATTTTGCATGACAGTTTAGATGTTGTTTTTCTATATAGAAGGGACGATTACGTTTTAATTTGCTCAGCCTCTTAAGAAATCCTACAATTTTAAAGTATAATTTATTTTAAACTTTATTGAGGGATGTGCACAGACATTCACTTGTCATAACACTACAACCAGTAGACTGCGAGACAACTATAAACGATTAAAGATCGAGGATTTATAGGCGATGCAATAGCTGTGCATAATCCGTTCAGATCGTTTATAGGTCCAAAGGAAGGAATCTTCTAGCATCTGTTTTCTTGAATGTTTATTGTCATTTTGATAGTAGGTTTAAGGTGTTTAAGGAAGGACGTTGTTATTGATGTCAAACTGTATATTTCCGTATTATTATAATCGTTCCTCAATTGACATTTTTAGGTTTACACAAGTTCCAATTAGATATATGGGGATGGAGAAAAATTACTAAGTATTTGGTCTTTTTTTCCTATCTTTCTCTACCTTTCCCATTTAATAAAACCTTATTATCGACACATTAATCTCCATCCTTGATGAAATGAAATATTCATCAAACACTTTCAAAAACATATATATTCAAAAGTCAATTATCATAAGAACATAATTCAAAGTATATAAGATTACCAATTGCCTTGCCACATCAAATTAGACGGACGATGTTTGTAACAAAAGAACCATTTTTATTCATATTAAACATCTTGATTTACCTTTTCAACTCTAATGTCAATTTACATATTACCGAAAAACCTTTCCTTAGTTTATATTCCAGATTAGAAAGCCTTTGATGATTGTTTTTAATGATGTAGTTTTTTTTTTATCTGAGACATTGTTAATATTCTTTTACGGAATTAGCCCATCCCCCCCTCTCTCTCTCTCTCTCTCTCTCTCTCTCTCTCTCCCTCCCTCTCTCTCTCTCTCTCTCTCTCTCTCTCTGAGTGGTCACCAATAAAGGCTAAATCGGATAATGGTTGTTTGTATATATATATATATATATATATATATATTACGAAAGTCTACACTCTCGGGCTTTTCTAGTTTATCGTTTTATTTTGGCTTATCAAATATAGGTCTTTCATTGCATTGTATGTTGACGCAAAATAGTATATTTTGAGTACCATGATTTTATCAAAACTGAAAAAAAATATATTGGACATTCAAATTCCATTATATAAATAGACTGGAGGAGCACTCAGTAGAGCGCAGACCTCTGCCGCGGAAGTTTATTTTTCGACCCTTAGCGCGACCTTGACCTTTGACATTAACATATATTAATTGTCGTGGATTTTCATACACTTGAATATGAACCATGTTTGAAGTCTCTGTGACAACGATGTCCAAACTTATGGCTGATTACGTGAAATGGACATTTTGCGTGACCTTGACCTTCCAAAATTTAAAAATTTCCAGGTGTTTACATTACAATTAATCCATGCAAATTTCATTACTCTTCTAGTAATTGTGACCAGGAAGCAGTTCAGAAACAACCACTCAAACGGGGATTAAAACATAACCTCCTTCCAACTTCATTGGCGGAAGTAAATATTGGAAAGGTATTAGCTCTCCAAAGCTAATAAAACAATTGATCCAGTTTTTAGCTGTGCAGTATGCTTGGAATCCTAGAGTTTTGTTGTACAGTTAGAAGATGGTTGCAAATTTATTCCTTGCACCAGAGGCGAGTAAACAGAGGGTATATGGATACGTCTCTTTGCATGCGAATTCATGCAATTTGTATGTACTGCATACGAGATAGTATCTATTGATACATAAGCGCATCCGGTTTTATGCAGAGGCTGATGGGAGACTGAAACAAAACGGCAGTGGGGATGGGGTGAGAGGGGTGTTATGGTAGTATAATGGAGGGATGAGGGTCCTCTGTCGATTTTACATTTTAGAAGTTATGGTAATCTGACCAAAGATAAGATTTTGTGTGTATAAGAGTTTAGGAATTAAGTAACTTTTAAATTAAGGGAAAAAGTTACAGGTGGCAATTAGGTTGGTGTAGGCTGCAGCAGGTTGGTTTTTCAACTTTATATACATTAATTATAGTTTAAAGGTCGCTCATGAATGGTAGAGGCAAGGGACAGTGACAGTGTTGTGAAGACTGACCACATATATATATGATCAGCATTCAAGCCCCATTTATACAAAGGAAGTGAAATTACTTTTATGGAGCACTTAAAATGACCTATGAAGGGACTAAAATCACATTTATGAAGTGACTCAAATGGCTTTTCTGCAGGACCTAAAGTTACTTTTATGAAGGGACTGAAAAGACTTTTATGAAGTACCTAAAATGTCTTTAATGAAGGGACTGAAAAGACTTTTATGAAGGACCTAAAATGTCTTTTTATGAAGGGACTGAAAAGACTTTTATGAAGGGACTGAAAAGACTTTTATGAAGGACATAAAATTACTTTTATGAAGGGACTGAAAAGACTATTATGAAGGAACTGAAAAGACTTATATAAAGGGAGTGAAATGACTTTTATGAAGCACTTAAAAGGATTTTTATGAAGCACTTAAAATCTCATTTATGAAGTGACTGAAATGACTTTTCTGAAGGCACTGAAATGACTTATATAAAGTGACCGAAATGACTTTTTTGAAAGACGTAAAATGACTTTCATGAAGGCACTGAAATGACTTATATAAAGTGGCTGAAATGACTTTTATGAAAAACGTAAAATGACTTATGAAAGACGTAAAATTACTTTTATGAAAGACGTAAAATGACTTTTATGAAGGCACTGGAATGAATTTATGAAAGGTCTGAAATGACTCTTATGAAGATCCAGAAATGAATTAACCGCTGCGTATAATTTCCCACGTAAAAAGAAAAAAAAAATAATGATTAGATTATTGGTTCCGGCTTAGGAAGAATGAGGTAGAGTATGTCCAGAAAGATTACGAATATTGGAATCGGGGACGGACGAAGAGATAAGAAGGGAATACGAGAGAGGAAAAACATGCTTATTTTTCTCTTCTCTTATTAAGTGACGTCGGTGGACATTGATATTTTTATTCCAGCGAATGTGGTAGATGTAATTGGGCAAATTGAGTTGGATAATGGGGAAAGTTTATGAAGTTTATTCGTGCAATTGTTTAATGGTTATTCTTGTTATATACAGTTTTGAAGTATTCGCTGTTTTGTTTCATTGTATCGTATTTTATATTGTATTTTAAAGACAGTATTAATAATGTTTTAGGTATACCGATATATTGGTTGATGTAAGTACAGAAAAGCCCCAATTGATATTGATGAATTAAAAGTTGAATCTTGAAGCAGCTCTCTCTCTCTCTCTCTCTCTCTCTCTCTCTCTCTCTCTCTCTCTCTATAATACATGTACTACCCATTAAAGATTTTAATACCAGTACGTTGTAACTGTGTTCAGATAACTTTGGTAAGTATCAAGAACACGTACTGATTTACTGTGCCAAACTAAATTGAACTTTGATAATCATGGAAAAATTAGGCCAATGATTTCAAATCGTATTGTTTCTGAGGTTAAGACTTTGCTTTTCAAATCGTCTTTTATATTATCGTACATAATGAAGGCATGGATACACAGGTAGGAATTTAATAAACAATTTTTGCACAAAGTATTTACATAAAGGAATTGAGCAAAACAAATTATTTCTCCTTATAAATATATTTTATTTTAATTGGTATAACTGGCACAGAAATTAAATGGCAACAAAATTAAAAAGCATAATATTCCAATAAGTTTATGAAATCATAGAAAAAAATTAAATTAAAACATCCATTGGCCAATCAAAAACTATATGTCCGTGATTATATACAAAATAAGGTAATTCGCATTGAAAATCTCAAGTCAATTACAAATAAATTACTTATTTATCTAATCCCATGTAATAAAACTTTTTTATCGACACATTAATCTCCATCCTTGATGAAATGAAATATTCATCAAACACACTCAAAAACATATATACTAAAAAGTCAATTATCATAAGAACATAATTCAAAGTATATAAGATTACTAATTGTCTTGCCGCATCAAATTAGACGGACGATATTTGTAACAAAAGAACCATTTTTATTCATATTAAACATCTTGATTCTCCTTTTCAACTCTAATGTCAATTTACATATTACCGAAAAACCTTTCCTGAGTTTATATTCCAGATTAGAAAGCCTTTGATGATTTTTTTTAATGATGTAGTTTTTTTTTTATCTGAGACATTGTTAATATTCTTTTACTGAATTATCCCATCTCTCTCTCTCTCTCTCTCTCTCTCTCTCTCTCTCTGAGTGGTCACCAATAAAGGCTAAATCGGATAATGATTGTTTGTATATATATATATATATATATATATATATATATTTATTACGGAGGTCTACACTCTCGGGCTTTTCTAGTTTATCGTTTTATTTTGGCTTATCAAATATAGGTCTTTCATTGCATTGTATGTTGACGCAAAATAGTATATTTTGAGTACCATGATTTTATCAAAACTGAAAAAAAATATATTGGACATTCAAATTCCATTATATAAATAGACTGGAGGAGCACTCAGTAGAGCGCAGACCTCTGCCGCGGAAGTTTATTTTTCGACCCTTAGCGCGACCTTGACCTTTGACATTAACATATATTAATTGTCGTGGATTTTCATACACTTGAATATGAACCATGTTTGAAGTCTCTGTGACAACGATGTCCAAACTTATGGCTGATTACGTGAAATGGACATTTTGCTTGACCTTTGACCTTGACCTTCCAAAATTTAAAAATTTCCAGGTGTTTACATTACAATTAATCCATGCAAATTTCATTACTCTACTAGTAATTGTGACCAGGAAGCAGTTCAGAAACAACCACTCAAACGGGGATTAAAACATAACCTCCTTCCAACTTCATTGGCGGATGTAAATATGGGAAAGGTATTAGCTCTCCAAAGCTAATAAAAGAATTGATCCAGTTTTTAGCTGTGCAGTATGCTTGGAATCCTAGAGTTTTGTTGTACAGTTAGAAGATGGTTGCAAATTTATTCCTTGCAGCAGAAGCGAGTAAACGGGGGGTATATGGATACGTCTGTTTGCATGCGAATTCATGCAATTTGTATGTACTGCATACGAGATAGTATCTATTGATACGTATGCGCTTCCGGTTTTATGCAGAGGCTGATGGGAGACTGAAACAAAACGGCATTGGGGTTGGGGGAGAGGGGTGTTATGGTAGTATAATGGAGGGATGAGGGTCCTCTGTCGATTTTACATTTTAGAAGTTATGGTAATCTGACCAAAGATAAGATTTTGTGTGTATAAGAGTTTAGGAATTAAGTAACTTTTAAATTAAAGAAAAAATTACAGGTGGCAATTAGGTTGATGTAGGCAAGCAGCAGGCTGGTTTTTCAACTTTATATACATTAATTATAGTTTAAAGGTCGCTCATGAATGGTAGAGGCAAGGGACAGTGACAGTGTCGTGAAGACTGACCACATATACATATGTTCAGCGTTCAAGCCCCATTTATATAAAGGAAGTGAAATGACTTTTATGAAGCACTTAAAATGACTTTTATGAAGGGACTAAAATCACATTTATGAAGTGACTCAAATGACTGGTCTGCAGGACTTAAATTACTTTTATGAAGGGACTGAAAAGACTTTTATGAAGGACTTAAAATGTCTTCTATGAAGGGACTGAAAAGACTTTTATGAAGGTCCTAAAATGTCTTTTTATGAAGGGACTGAGAAGACTTTTATGAAGGACCTAAAATGGCTTTTATGATGGGACTGAAAAGACTTATGAAGGAACTGAAATGTCTTATATAAAGGGAGTGAAATGACTTTTATGAAGCACTTAAAATGATTTTTATGAAGCACTTAAAATCTCATTTATGAAGTGACTGAAATGACTTTTCTGAAGGCACTGAAATGACTTATATAAAGTGACCGAAATGACTTTTTTGAAAGACGTAAAATTACTTTTATGAAGGCACTGAAATGACTTATATAAAGTGGCTGAAATGACTTTTATGAAAAACGTAAAATGACTTTTATGAAAGACGTAATATGACTTTTATGAAGGCACTGGAATGAATTTATGAAAGGTCTGAAAAGACTCTTATGAAGATCCAGAAATGAATTAACCGCTGCGTATAATTTCCCACGTAAAAAAAAAAAAAATAATGATTAGATTATTGGTTCCGGCTTAGGAAGGGTGAGGTAGAGTATGTCCAGAAAGATTACGAATATTGGATTCGGGGACGGACGAAGAGATAAGAAGGGAGTATGGGAGAGGAAAAAACATGCTTATTTTTCTCTTCTCTTATCAAGTGACGTCGGTGGACGTTGATAGTTTTATTCCAGCGAATGTGGTAGATGTAATTGGACAAATTAAGTTGGATAATGGGGAAAGTTTATGAAGTTTATTGGTGCAATTCTTTAATGGTTATTCTTGTAATATACAGTTTTGAAGTATTCGCTGTTTGGTTTTATTGTATTATATTTTATATTGTATTATAAAGACAGTATTAATAATGTTTTAGGTACACCGATATATTGGTTGATGTAAGTACAGAAAAGCCCCCAAATGATATATAAATTAAAAGGGGAATCTTAAAGCAGCGCTTTCTCTCTCTCTCTCTCTCTCTCTCTCTCTCTCTATATATATATATATATATATATATGTATGTATATATATATAATATATTTATGATACGTGTGCTATCCATTAGAGAGATTTTAATACCAGTGCGTTGTAACTGTGCTCAGATAATTTTGATAGCTTTCTAGAACATGTACTGATTTATTTTGCCAAACTAAATTAAACTTTGATTATCATGGAAAAATTAGGACAATGATTTCAAATCGTATTGTTTCTCAGGTGAAGACTTTGCTTTTCAAATCATCTTTTATATTATCGTACATAATGAAGGCATGGATACACAGGTAGGAATTTAATTAACAATTTTTGCACAAAGTATTTACTTAAAGGAATTGAGCAAAACAAATTATTTTTCCTTATAAATATATTTTATTTTAATTGGTATAACTGGCACAGAAATTAAATGGCAACAGAATTAAAAAGGATAACATTCCAATAAGTTTATGAAATCATAGAAAAAAATTAAATTAAAACATCCATTGGCCAATCAAAAACTATATGTCCGTGATTATATGCAAAATAAGGTAATCTGCATTGAAAATCTCAAGTCAATTACAAATGAATTACTTATTTATCTAATGAGATGGGCCATTTCTCTGCGCAAACCTTCATACTCCAGCCTGAAGACGCGGTCGTTCAGAAGCGTGAAGCCCTTCTGAATCCTCACGAGTTCCTCGGTTGACATTGTTCCGTCAGTCAGTTGTTGGTATTTCCATCTAATTGCATCTTCTTTAGTTCCTCGTGGAATGCCCAACACCACATAAGGACACCGACCGCCAGTCATTTGAAGCAGCTTCTCCATGAACTTTAATGCCTGACCATGTTCCTCAGGTGATTCCTTGAAGACTTCTAGAGCCTCTTCCAGCAAGCCCAGTTCCATGCAGCAAAATGCCCATCTGATGCGAACATCCTTAAAGATTCCAAAGGACATCGACTGCTCAAAACATTCCATCGCCATCGAATACTTTCTACGGTAGTAATAGGCTTTCCCCCTGAAGAAGATCCTCTTCTGTTCAGACTTCAAAGAGCAACACTGAGTGGCTCTCATCCTGAGACCTATGTATGTCAGAGAACAATGGTTATTCCCACGTCTCTGCGTGACATTGAGGCCGACCTTGGCTCTCTCCCAAGTGGGATCTCCTGTCTCAGAGAGTTGCATTGCCCTTTTAAAGTTCGTTCTTGCCATTTTGAATTTTCCCACTGAGGCATAAAAGAAGCCAAATTCCAGTAAGGCTTCAGCATTATCTTCATCCGTGTGAATCATCAGCGAGAGAATGTTCTTGGCGTGTTCGTATCTTTCCAGTCTGATGAGACACTGCGCTCTCGTGATGTCCAGTTTGACAAACACAGGATGGTTGGATACTAGGTCAAAAGCTCTTTCAAAACTGTAGTCTTGCATTAACTCTTCTGCTTGGCGTAGAACAGATTCCAGCAGAACACCATCAATTTCTTCTGCTTTCCGGAGTTCTGGAAAGGATTCCTTTTCTGTCATTTGATCCTTTTCCAGAATGGTTTCCTTTTCTGTTAGTATGCTGTCCTTTTGAAGACCATTTCCTTCGTCAAATTCCATCAGGACACAGTTAGGTCCATCGGCTTCTTTCTGGAGTTCTGGAGAGGTTTTCTCCTCTGCCATTTGAGTCTTTTCCAGAGTGATTTCCCTTTCTGTTAGGGTACTGTCCTTTTGAAGACCATTTCCTTCGTCAAATTCCATTAGATCACAGTCAGGTTCATCGGCTTCTTTCTGGAGTTCTGGAGAGGTTTTCTCCTCTGCCATTTGAGTCTTTTCCAGAATGATTTCCCTTTCTGTTAGGGTGCTGTCCTTTTGAAGACCATTTCCTTCGTCAAATTTCATTAGATCACAGTCAGGTTCATCGGCTTCTTTCTGTAGTTCTGGAGAGGTTTCCTCCTCATCCATTTGAGTCTCTTCCAGAATGATTTCCCTTTCTGTTAGAGTGCTGTCCTTTTGAAGATCATTTCCTTCGTCAAATTCCATCAGATCACAGTCAGGTTCATCGGCATCTTTCTGGAGTTTTGGAGAGGTTTCCTCCTCAGCCATTTGAGTTTTTTCCAGAATGATTTCCCTCTCTCCTTGGGCGCTTTCCTCATGGAGACCATTTACGTCTTCGTCAGATTTATTGGTGGGGTTTGAATCTTCTTCCTGTCTCAGCTCAGAGTCTGATTGATGCTGTAATTCCTTGATACCAATCTTTGCCTGATCCTCGCTGGCTTCCTCTTCGACTGGTTTTGAACCTTCACTTTCATACTTCTTCAGCATTCGAGAGAGGAATTTCACTGCTGGTATGAATCCAACTGCCACCACAGCTCCAATCAAAATCTTGGAATTGAGTCCAAAATAAGTCTTTGGAACTTGAAACATAGCATCCAGCAAAAGCTTTGGCTCTCGAAACACAGGTTCTAACGAAGTTTGAACAGCTGTAAGCTTCTCCAAGGGAGCTTGTATCCATTCCCGGAATTCGAATCCTTTCTTCATGGTTTTTAGCCAGAAGTCACAAGGTACTTTAAGCATTTGGATGGAATGAATACAGTTTTGATCTTATATTCAGTCAGCGAAAGATATTTTAGCCAAAAAAAGAATAAAATCCAGATTTTTTTTAAATACAAAGAAATTCAATAATGAAAATAAGTAATTTTCAATGAATACAACATGAAAGCTATTTAATAAAAAAAAGATAGATTTTATAGATACCTGTGCAAATAGTTTTTTTTGTGTCCCCTTTAGCGCAAAAGCCCATGACTTGCACTTTTTGTGCAAAGTTGTTCTAATAGCAGTAGCAAATAGGTTTTTCTAATAGACTTTTCGTAGAAGATAGTTTACAGTTTTAATTGAAATTCATTAAGATAAAGATTATCTGGGGCAGATACAGTACAAGATATTATGGAATATTTTAACTATATTATTTAAATTGTAAAGGATTAATTCTTGTGTATGTATATATGTATATATGTATATATATATATATATATATGTGTGTGTGTGTGTGTGTGTGTGCGTATGTCTTTGTGTATGTGTGTGTGAACACACACAGTATATACATATATATATATATATATATACATATATACTTATATATATAAATATATATATATATATATATATATTATATATATATATATATATATATGTATATATATATATATATATATATACATACATACACACAAAGCCAATCCTTATAAATAAATCGGCTGAAAATTTACAAACAAAGTAATTAAACCAACCAGCCTAAACCTAAACAAGAGCAAACACCATCTTCCTCCACTCGACTTCATAGAGGAGGAAATACCCAACACCTCGCCAACAATGCCCGTACCTTCTCCTTCCTCTACATGTCAGTCCCAGAGGAGCGAGAGGTGAATACGAAGCAATTTAGACATCGGCCGCACAATTCCGAGGCTTCATAATCAAAGGATCGTTTGCTGTGTATTGCCTGGTGTGGCTGGGCGGAGCTGTTGTACTCCATCCACCCACTCCAGTGTAATGTATTGGCTGTCATACGTGTTCCAGTTTATATAATGTTGATATTCTCTACTATGCTTAGTACTTTTTTCTGATAGGGCATAATTATTATTACTCATATGCAGGAGTATTTTGCTACATTAAAGGAATAATCATGTACCTTATATAGATATGTATATGTGTATATATATATATATATATATATATATCACACACTATGTCATATGTTAATATATGTACAATATTCAATTATATATATATAATTATATATATATATATGTATGTATAAATATATATATATATATATATATATCCGAGAACACATAAATAGCACCTCATACTATATATATATATATATATATATATATATATATATATATATATATATATATATATATATATACCATGGTATATGTTAATATATATGTACAATATTCAATTATATTTGTATATATATATATATATATATCCGAGAACAATTAAATGGCACCTCATACAATTAAATGTGTATGCATGTATGCTAGTATGTATATGCTGAGATATATATGATTATATATATATATATATATATATATATATTATATATATATATATATATATATAATATATATATATATATATATATATATATTTGTGTGTGTGCGTGTGTGTAAACTGCATATATTAAATAATTTGATAAAATGAATCATAATTTCTAGAGTTTTGTTTGTTTTTAGATATTTTTAAGAAGTCAGGCGTTTACTTTCCCTATTTATGGGTGAAAACAAAGCATCCTTAAATGTACGGAATACTAAAAAGTATCGAGAGGACGAGATGATAAGAGTAATACCCTTTCATATAAATGGTTCGCGTATGCCGTCCCATTCAAAAAGACGTTTCCAGCATCGTTTCACTCATTCCATTATAGACTGAGGAAGAGGGATAATACTATCAAAACTCGTAGCCGTTAATTGTTTTTGTACCTAAATTTTGAATTCTGTATTAAACACTCGACTAAGACTTACCCTGAATTTGACTTCACAGTCATGAAGAATGACTTTTGCTTAATTACTGGCAGAACGGAGTAATGAAGAAAAGGAGATCATCCGAGCTATCGAGGAGATAGAGTTTGAAATTATTATTACAATCTAGGTTATAACCCTTTTTAGAAAAGTTAGATGCCACGAGTCCATGGGCTCCAACAGGGAAAAATGGCACAGTGAATAAAGGAAACAAGGAAGTAAACTACAAGAGAAGAATAAACAATAAAAATAAAATATTTCAAGAACTTAACAACATTAAATTAGATCTTTTACAGATCCACTATGGAAACTTAACAAAAGAGGAAGAGAAATAAGATAGAACAGCATGGCCGAGATGGATTTTGCATGACAGTTTAGATTTTTTTTTCTATTCAGAGGGGAAGATTACGTTTTAATTTGCTCAGCCTCTTAAGAAATCTTACAATTTTAAAGTATAATTTATTTTAAACTTTATTGAGGGATGTGCACAGACATTCACTTGTCATAACACTACAACCAGTAGACTGCGAGACAACTATAAACGATTAAAGATCGAGGATTTATAGGCGATGCAATAGCTGTGCATTATCCGTTCAGATCGTTTATAGGTCCACAAGAGGGAATCATCTAGCTTCTGTTTATTGTCATTTTGATAGTAGGTTTAAGGTGTTGTAAAGAATGACATTTTTATTAAGGTCATACTCTATATTCTTGTATTATTAGAATTGTTCCTCAATTGACATTTTTAGTTTTACACAAGTTCCAATTAGATATATGGAGATGGAGAAGAATTGATAAGTATTTGATCTTTTTTTCCTATCTTACTCTACCTTTCCCATGTAATAAAACCTTATCATCGACACATTAATCTCCATCCTTGATGAAATGAAATATTCATCAAAAACATATATATTCAAAAGTCAATTATCATAAGGACTTAATTCAAAGTATATAAGATTACTAATTGTCTTGCCGCATCAAATTAGACGGACGATATTTGTAACAAAAGAACCATGTTTATTCATATTAAACATCTTGATTCACCTTTTCAACTCTAATGTCAATTTACATATTACCGCAAAACCTTTCCTTAATTTATATTCCAGATTAGAAAGCCTTTTATGATTTTTTTTAATGATGTATTTTTTTTTATCTGGGACATTATTAATATTCTTTTACTGAATTATCCCATCTCTCTCTCTCTCTCTCTCTCTCTCTCTCTCTCTCTCTCTCTCTCTCTCTCTCTCTCTGAGTGGTCACCAGTAAAGGCTAAATCAGATAATGGTTGTTTGTATATACTTATATATATAATAAATAATTGTGTAAATAAATAATATATATATATATATATATATATATATATATTTATATATATATATATATATTTATATATATATATTTATTTATTTATTAATTTATTTATTAATTACGGAGGTCTGCACTCTCAGGGGCTTTTCTCGTTTATCGTTTTATTTTTGCTTACCAAATATAGGCCTTTCATTGCAATGTATGTTGACGCAAAATAATATATTTTGAGTACCATGATTTCATCAAAACTGAAAAAAAATATATTGGACATTAAAATTCCATTATATAAATAGACTAGAGAGGCACTCAGTAGAGCACAGACCTCTGCCGCGGGAAGTTTGTTTTTTCGACCCTTTGCGCGACCTTGACATTTGACACTAACATATATTAAATTTCGAGGATTTTCATACACTCGAATATGAACCATGTTTGAGGTGTCTGTGACAACGATGTCCAAACTTATGGCTGATTACGTGAAAAGGACATTTTCCTTGACCGTGACCTTGACCTTCCAAAATTTAATCGTTACCAGTTTTTTACATTACAATTAATCCATGCAAATTTCAATTACTCTACGAGTAATTGTGACCAGGAAGCAGTTCAGAAACAAACACTCAAACTGAGATTAAAACATAACCTCCTTGCAACTTCGTTGGCGGAAGTAAATATGGGAAAGGTATTAGCTCTCCAAAGGTAATAAAAGAATTGCTCCAGTTTGTAGCTGTGCGGTATGCTTGGAATCCTAAAGTTTTGTTGTACAGTTAGAAGATGGTTGCAAATTTATTCCTTGCACCAGAGGCGAATAAACAGAGGGTATATGGATACGTCTGTTTGCATGCGAATTCATGCAATTTGTATGTACTGCATACGAGATAGTATCTATTGATACATATGCGCTTCCGGTTTTATGCAGAGACTGATGGGAGACTGAAACAAACGGCAGTGGGGTTGGGGTGAGAGGGGTGTTATGGTAGTATAATGGAGGGATGAGGGTCCTCTGTCGATTTTACATTTTAGAAGTTATGGTAATCTGACCAAAGATAAGATCTTGTGTGTATAACAGTTTAGGAATTAAGTAACTTTTAAATTAAGGGAAAAAGTTACAGGTGGCAATTAGGTTGGTGTAGTCAGCAGCAGGCTGGTTTTTCAACTTTATATACATTAATTATAGTTTAAAGGTCGCTCATGAATGGTAGAGGCAAGGGACAGTGACAGTGTAGTGAAGACTGACCACATATACATATGATCAGCGTTCAAGCCCCATTTATACAAAGGAAGTGAAATGACTTATATGGAACACTTAAAATGACCTATGAAGGGACTAAAATCACATTTATGAAGTGACTCAAATGGCTTTTCTGCAGGACCTAAAATTACTTTTATGAAGGGACTGAAAAGACTTTTATGAAGGACCTAAAATGTCTTTAATGAAGGGACTGAAAAGACTTTTATGAAGGACCTAAAATGTCTTTTTATGAAGGGACTGAAAAGACTTTTATGAAGGGACTGAAAAGACTTTTATGAAGGACATAAAATGACTTTTATGAAGGGACTGAAAAGACTATTATGAAGGAACTGAAAAGACTTATATAAAGGGAGTGAAATGACTTTTATGAAGGACTTAAAATGATTTTTGTGAAGCACTTAAAATCTCATTTATGAAGTGACTGAAATGACTTTTCTGAAGGCACTGAAATGACTTTATGAAAGGTCTGAAATGACTTTTATAAAGATTCAAAAATTAATTTACCGCTGCGTATTATTTGCCACGTAAAAAAGAAAAAAAAAAAGAAGAAATGATTAGATTATTGGTTCCGGCTTAGGAAGAGTGAGGTAGAGTATGTCCAGAAAGATTACGAATATTGGAATCGGGGACGGACGAAGAGATAAGAAGGGAATACGAGAGAGGAAAAATATGCTTATTTTTCTCTTCTCTTATTAAGTGACGTCGGTGGACATTGATATTTTTATTCCAGCGAATGTGGTAGATGTAATTGGACAAATTAAGTTGGATAATGGGGAAAGTTTATGAAGTTTATTCGTGCATTTGTTTAATGGTTATTCTTGTAATATACAGTTTTGAAGTATTCGCTGTTTTGTTTTATTGTATTATATTTTATATTGTATTATAAAGACAGTATTAATAATGTTTTAGGGTATACCGATATATTGGTTGATGTAAGTACAGAAAAGCCCCAAATGATAGATAAATTAATAGGTGAATCTTAAGGCAGCTCTCTCTCTCTCTCTCTCTCTCTCTCTCTCTCTCTCTCTCTATATATATATATATATATATATATTATATATATATACATATATATATATATATATATATATAATACATGTACTACCCATTAGATAGATTTTAATACCAGTACGTTGTAACTGTGTTCAGATAACTTTGATAAATTTCTAGAACATGTATATACTGATTTATTGTGCCAAACTAAATTAAACTTTGATTATCATTGAAAAATTAGGCCAATGATTTCAAATCGTATTGTGTCTCAGGTGAAGACTTTGCTTTTCAAATCATCTTTTATATTATCGTACATAATGAAGGCATGGATACACAGGTAGGAATTCAATAAACAATTTTTGCACAAAGTATTTACTTAAAGGAATTGAGCAAAACAAATTATTTTTCCTTATAAATATATTTTAATTGGTATAACTGGCACAGAAATTAAATGGCAACAGAATTAAAAAGGATAACATTCCAATAAGTTTATGAAATCATAGAAAAAAATTAAATTAAAACATCCATTGGCCAATAAAAAAATATATGTCCGTGATTATATGCAAAATAAGGTAATCTGCATTAGAAATCTCAAGTCAATTACAAATAAATTACTTATTTATCTAATGAGATGCGCCATTTCCCTGCGCAAACCTTCATACTCCAGCCTGAAGACGCGGTCGTTCAGAAGCGTGAAGGCCTTCTGAATCCTCGAGAGTTCCTCGGTCGAATTCATTCCGTCAGTCAGTTGTTGGTATTTCCATCTAATTGCATCTTCTTTAGTTCCTCGTGGAATGCCCAACACCACATAAGGACACCGACCGCCAGTCATTTGAAGCAGATTCTCCATGAACTTCAACGCCTGAACATGTTCCTCAGGTGATTCCTTGAAGACTTCCACAGCCTCTTCCAGCAAGCCCAGCTCCATGCAGCAAAATGCCCATCTGATGCGAACATCCTTAAAGATTCCAAAGGACATCGACTGCTCAAAACATTCCTTCGCCATCGAATACTTTCTACGGTGGTAATAGGCTTTCCCCCTGAAGAAGATCCTCTTCTGTTCAGACTTCAAAGAGCAACACTGAGTGGCTCTCATCCTGAGACCTATGTATGTCAGAGAACAATGGTTATTCCCACGTCTCTGCGTGACATTGAGGCCGACCTTAGCTCTCTCCCAAGTGAGATCGCCTGTCTCGGAGAGTTGCATTGCCCTTTCAAAGTTCCTTCTTGCCAATTTGAATTTTCCCACAGAGGCATAAAGGAATCCAAATTCCAGTAATGCTTCAGCATTATCTTCATCCCTGTGAATCATCAGCGAGAGAATGTTCTTGGCGTGTTCGTATCTTTCCAGTCTGATGAGACACTGCGCTCTCGTGATGTCCAGTTTGACAACCACAGGATGGTTGGATATTAGGTCAAAAGCTTTTTCAAAACTGTAGTCATGCATTAACTCTTCTGCTTGGCGTAGAACAGATTCCAGCAGAACACCATCAAT
>NW_027171722.1:52500-82500 GCF_036898095.1 Palaemon carinicauda
GCAGACCTCTGCCGCGGGAAGTTTGTTTTTTCGACCCTTTGCGCGACCTTGACATTTGACACTAACATATATTAAATTTCGAGGATTTTCATACACTCGAATATGAACCATGTTTGAGGTGTCTGTGACAACGATGTCCAAACTTATGGCTGATTGCGTGAAAAGGACATTTTCCTTGACCGTGACCTGGACCTTCCGAAATTTAATCGTTACCAGTTTTTTACATTACAATTAATCCATGCAAATTTCATTACTCTACGAGTAATTGTGACCAGGAAGCAGTTCAGAAACAAACACTCAAACTGAGATTAAAACATAACCTCCTTGCAACTTCGTTGGCGGAAGTAAATATGGGAAAGGTATTAGCTCTCCAAAGGTAATAAAAGAATTGCTCCAGTTTGTAGCTGTGCGGTATGCTTGGAATCCTAGAGTTTTGTTGTACAGTTAGAAGATGGTTGCAAATTTATTCCTTGCACCGGAGGCGAATAAACAGAGGGTATATGGATACGTCTGTTTGCATGCGAATTCATGCAATTTGTATGTACTGCATACGAGATAGTATCTATTGATACATATGCGCTTCCGGTTTTATGCAGAGGCTGATGGGAGACTGAAACAAAACGGCAGTGGGGTTGGGGTGAGAGGGGTGTTATGGTAGTATAATGGAGGGATGAGGGTCCTCGGACGATTTTACATTTCAGAAGTTATGGTAATCTGACCAAAGATAAGATCTTGTGTGTATAAGAGTTTAGGAATTAAGTAACTTTTAAATTGAAGGAAAAGTTACAGGTGGCATTAGGTTGATGTAGGCAAGCAGCAGGCTGGTTTTTCAACTTTGTATACATTAATTATAGTTTAAAGGTCGCTCATGAATGGTAGAGGCAAGGGACAGTGACAGTGTCGTGAAGACTGACCACATATACATATGATCAGCGTTCAAGCCCCATTTATACAAAGGAAGTGAAATGACTTTTATGGAACACTTAAAAGGACTTATGAAGGGACTAGAATCACATTTATGAAGTGACTGAAATGACTTTTCTGCAGGACCTAAAATTACTTTTATGAAGGGACTGAAAAGACTTTTATGAAGGACCTAAAATGTCTTTTATGAAGGGACTGAAATTACTTTTATGAAGGACCCAAAATGTCTTTTTATGAAGGGACTGAAAAAACTTTTATGAAGGGACTGAAAAGACTTTTATGAAGGACATAAAATGACTTTTATGAAGGGACTGAAAAGACTATTATGAAGTAACTGAAAAGGCTTATATAAAGGGAGTGAAATTACTTTAATGAAGCACTTAAAATGATTTTTATGAAGCACTTAAAATCTCATTTATGAAGTGACTGAAATGACTTTTCTGAAGGCACTGAAATGACTTATATAAAGTGACCGAAATGACTTTTTTGAAAGACGTAAAATGACTTTCATGAAGGCACTGAAATGACTTATATAAAGTGGCTGAAATGACTTTTATGAAAAACGTAAAATTACTTTTATGAAAGACGTAAAATGACTTTTATGAAGGCACTGGAATGAATTTATGAAAGGTCTGAAAAGACTCTTATGAAGATCCAGAAATGAATTAACCGCTGCGTATAATTTCCCACGTAAAAGAAGAAAAAAAATAATGATTAGATTATTGGTTCCGGCTTAGGAAGAGTGAGGTAGAGTATGTCCAGAAAGATTACGAATATTGGATTCGGGGACGGACGAAGAGATAAGAAGGGGAAATGAGAGATGAAGAACATGCTTATTTTTCTCTTCTCTTATTAAGTGACGTCGGTGGACATTGATATTTTTATTCCAGCGAATGTGGTAGATGTAATTGGGTAAATTAAGTTGGATAATGGGGAAAGTTTATGAAGTTTATTCGTGCAATTGTTTAATGGTTATTCTTGTAATATACAGTTTTGAAGTATTCGCTGTTTTGTTTCATTGTATCGTATTTTATATTGTATTTTAAAGACAGTATTAATAATGTTTTAGGTATACCGATATATTGCTTGATGTAAGCACAGAAAAGCCCCAAATGATATTGATGAATTAAAAGTTGAATCTTGAAGCAGCTCTCTCTCTCTCTCTCTCTCTCTCTCTCTCTCTCTCTCTCTCTCTCTCTCTCTCTCTCTCTCTCTCTCTCTCTCTCATTGGTGGTGCAATTCAATACAGAAGTCAAATAAAGAACACAAAATTTTCAAGAAATATGACCACTGATGTAATTTTTACTCAATGTCCACCTGTCTCCTTGCTTTTGCAATAAGTTTCGAACCTCCTCCATGCCGTCCAATGCTCGCATGTCGAGAAAGAGAAAGAGACATATTTTTGTTTTTTTATGCCTTTACAGCATTAGCCCAGAAGACGTTGCATGAACGCATTTTATTATGACTTGTTTATACGAGCCTTGCGGAAAGGGGAATGCCATTAATTTAATTCGTTGCTGCTTATTTTCATATTTTTTGTTGTTCATTTTGAAAAGGATTTCTGCTACGATGGATCTTGGGATTTGTTAACGTAGTGCAGACTGAGATGGTTAATTAGGAGAGAGAGAGAGAGAGAGAGAGAGAGAGAGAGAGAGAGAGAGAGAGAGAGAGAGAGAGAGAGATACGAATGTTTCTTATATTTCTCCTAGTGAAAATCTTGCGGATGTAAATTTAAATTTGAATGCAGTTTATATATATTTATATATATATATATATATATATATATATATATATATATATATATATATATATATATATATATATATATGTGTGTGTGTGTGTGTGTGTGTGTGTTTTTGCAAGTCAGTCAGTGCGTAATATTTAACACGAATTGACATATAGAATAAGCCAACTTATCCCGTCTCTGTAATTTTTAGAAAAAAAAAGGCGAAACTTTTTGAATCCCTTTGGAAGATATGATTAAGAGATCATTGAATTTCCCCACTTTGGCCTTATTCCAACGAGTTTGCAACTTTAATCCTAGAGCCGAGCAAATGTTGGATTTTGTTGCCGGACGTTTTTCTTCCCTAATTTTTGAGAAAAAGTCGAGCCAGAACTTCGTGGCTTAAAGTATGCAGAGTTTTCAAATGGATAAAGATATTCTTGATAATTTTACTCACACCTGTTGGTGTTATTTTCTTCGCCAAAACCGATGGGTATGTATTCACCCCTATCGTTGTTTACTTTATTGTTTACGAGGAACTTTACACAAAAACTACCGGACCTATTTTGACCAAACTTGGTTTTCATGTTGGGTATGGCTCAAGGATGAATCTGTCGTATTTTGGATAAATTATAGTAAAGTGCAAGTACGGAGCAGTACTTTGGAAATAATCGCTATGTTAAGAAAAAAACATTTTTTTTTCTTGTGTGTGTGTGTGTGTGAAGGGTGTTACGTAAAAATTACTAGACTAATTTCAACGAAACTGGTTGGACGTGTGGGGTATGACCCAAGGACAAATCCATTAGATTTTGAGGGAAAAAATACGCAGTGGAGTTAAGAGAAAAATAACACTCCTTGTCTCGGCGAAGGTATGCTCTCTACTCTTTGCCTCTCTAGTTTTCTTAGTTTTATAATTTGTTTTCCATCTAGTTAGAAAAGTACTGTTCTGCGAAAAAAATATAATCGGAAATAGTGGAGGGAAAGAGCTTAGCTTGAAACGTTTAAGGGGGTTCCATAAAACATTTTTTTGACGTCTTAATGAAAAGGGTTTTAATCAACTGCTCCAGGAGGTAGGGAGCTGCACGCCAACCAGGAAACGTTTTAGTATAGGGGAAAAACTTTTTTTTTTTTTTTATTTACTGAAAAGTTTTAGAACTCATCGCAGATTTCTTTGGATAAGAAAATTAACAAGATTGTTTTCAACGCTACGTCTGAAGTCTTACGAATGATAGAAATGAAAAACCTATAATCATTACTTGGGAAAAATGAACTTTGCCCCGCGAGAGGAGACTTCATTCTGTGAGATGCTTAACTTGGTGGTCAATCCATTTATAAAAAAACAGAATTCCCCACGGAGAGAGAGAGAGAGAGAGAGAGAGAGAGAGAGAGAGAGAGAGAGAGAGAGAGAGCTTATTTATGTATGGAGAGAGGGAAAGTACATTACTTGATGCTTTCTTCACTGTCCCCATGGGGAACTCCTGGGGGAAGATGGGAGGGGATAGGGAAACTTTGCCTAAGCTAAATTTGATCGTCGGAGACATAATTTCTGAATTAAACTGCAAGAGTCTGGTCGGAAATTTATTGCAAAAGTTGGATGGACTTTGGTGGCAAGAGACGGAGGGGAAAGGGGGGATACATGGGCACTCTGACGGGATGGGGATTAGAGGGGGATGGTATTTTGCAAGGTAGGGAACTAGGAGTGATATATATATATATATATATATATATATATACATACATACATATACACAGTATATATAATACAAATCCCTTGGCGTGGTGAAAGGGTTTGTGTAGGGTAATGATCAGCAAAGCTTTATTAGTTGCGGTCACCCATACTAGGTTGGTTTGCTCCGAGCGATCAGACAAAAATCTCCCATCATCGCCAGTCGGCACTGGCCAGGGTAGTGATGAAAACTGGCTAAACCCCGGACACGAATAAAGAGATGTTAAGAGACCTCTGTTCAGAGGACTAGAAACGGGTGCATTTGTTGTTGTTTTTGTTGTTATATTTGTGCTTGTTGGTAACAGATCTACCAATGCCACCAGTCATTCACCTGTCAATAGGTAACCATCGTCTATTACGGTTCAAAAAGCGGATGCAAGCCAGCAGCAGGAAGTCTGCTCCCCTGCAGAACCACCCCATTAAAAGGGGGACACAAGCGACGTCAGATTTAGCCAATCCAATCCTTTGTACTTGAACCTTCACCAGAAAATTGTTGTAAGGGATTTTTTATTTCTTAGAGTTGCAGTATCTGTCAGTAATAGTAAACGTGTGTGAATCTGAAGATGCCGAAATTAGACGACGTTGATGAGTTTCAGGTCAAACGACATGGGTGTCAATTTGAATCCCTTATGGGGTTTTCTAACTGTCATTAATATTAACCGTGTGTGTATCTGTCTTCGTTTGAGTTTTGACCCTCGGAAATTCGGTGACGTTGAAGAATTCAACTTTGAACTTTGATCCTCCCTATAAATTTTCAAAATTGTGCAATTTCAATATTTGTGTGCATGAGATTATATTTTTAGCAGCGGAAAATGAAGATTTTGTCCTGGTTTTCAAGTAGATCGGATAATATTTGACGGAAATATATAGGCGAAAATGGATTCTAAGCTTTCTGGTCAGTGGGACCTTGACCTTGAGCCTATAAAGTCCAAATGTTGATAGTGTCTGGGTAAAAATTCGATGGTGAGAGATGTATAATATTAGATGAGGTAAAATACAAGAATTAAATATAATATGTATGTCGAAAAATATAATATACCGTGTTAAAGAAAGTGTTTAGTCATATAGAAAGAATGTGAAGCCCAAAGTGGACTTTTATGAAGGGAATAAAATTACTTCATGAAGGGACTGAAATTACTTTTCTGCAGGATCTAAAAGGACTTTTATGAAGGGACTGATAAGTCTTTTATCAAGGACCTAAAATGATTTTTATGAAGGGACTGAAATGACTCATATAAAGGAAGTGAAATGACTTTTATGAAGCACTTAAAATGACTTTTATGAAGGGACTAAAATCACATTTATGAAGTGACTGAAATGACTTTTCTGCAGGACCTAAAATTACTTTTATGAAGGGACTGAAAAGACTTTTATGAAGGACCTAAAATGTATTTTATGAAGGGACTGAAAAGACTTTTATGAAGGACCTAAAATGACTTTTATGAAGTGTCTGAAATGACTTTTATGAAGGCACTGAAATGACTTATATAAAGGGACTGGAATGACTTTTATGACCAAAAATGACTTTTATCAAGGCACTGAAATGACTCATATAAAGGGACTGGAATGACTTTTATGAAGGACCTAAAATGACTTTAATGAAGGCACTGAAATGACTTATATAAAGGGACTGAAATTACTTTTATGAAATACCTAAAATTACTTTTATGAAGGGCCTGGAATGACTTTATGAAAGGTCTGAAATAACTTTTATGAAGATCCTGAAATGAATTTTCGTAATCCAGAAAGATTACGAATATTGGAATCGGGGACGGACGAAGAGATAAGAAGGGAATACGAGAGAGGAAAAATATGCTTATTTTTCTCTTCTCTTATTAAGTGACGTCGGTGGACATTGATATTTTTATTCCAGTAAATGTGGTAGATGTAATTGGGCAAATTGAGTTGGATTATGGGGAAAGTTGATGAAGTTTATTCGTGCATTTGTTTAATGGTTATTCTTGTAATATACAGTTATGAAGTATTCGCTGTTTTGTTTTATTGTATTATAAAGACAGTATTAATAATGTTTTAGGGAATACCGATATATTGGTTGATGTAAGTACAGAAAAACCCCAAATGATAGATAAATTAAAAGGTGAATCTTAAAGCAGCGCTCTCTCTCTCTCTCTCTCTCTCTCTCTCTCTCTCTCTCTCTCTCTCTATATATATATATATATATATATATATATATATATTATAATACGTGTACTATTCATTAGAGAGATTTTAATACCAGTGCGTTGTAACTGTGCTCGGATAACTTTGATAGCTTTCTAGAACATGCACTGATTTATTGTGCCAAACTAAATTAGACTTTGATTATCATGGAAAAATTAGGACAATGATTTCAAATCGTATTGTTTCTCAGGTTAAGACTTTGCTTTTCAAATCGCCTTCAATATTATCGTACATATTGAAGGCAAGGATACACAGGTAGGAATTTAATAAAAAAAAAATTTGCACAAAATATTTACGTAAAGGAATTGAGCAAAACAAATTATTTCACCTTATAAATATATTTTATTTTAATTGGTATAACTGGCACAGAAATTAAATGGCAACAGAATTAAAAAGCATAACATTCCAATAAGTTTATGAAATCATAGAACAAAATTAAATTAAAACATCCATTGGCCAATCAAAAATATATGTCCGTGAATATATGCAAAATACGGTAATCCGCATTAAAAATCTCAAGTCAATTACAAATAAATTACTTATTTATCTAATCAGATGCGCCATTTCCCTGCGCAAACCTTCATACTCCAGCCTGAAGACGCGGTCGTTCAGAAGCGTGAAGGCCTTCTGAATCCTCACGAGTTCCTCGGTCGAATTCGTTCCGTCAGTCAGTTGTTGGTATTTCCATCTAATTGCATCTTCTTTAGTTCCTCGTGGAATGCCCAACACCACATAAGGACACCGACCGCCAGTCATTTGAAGCAGCTTCTCCATGAACTTCAACGCCTGACCATGTTCCTCAGGTGATTCCTTGAAGACTTCCAGAGCCTCTTCCAGCAAGCCCAGTTCCATGCAGCAAAATGCCCATCTGATGCGAACATCCTTAAAGATTCCAAAGGACATCGACTGCTCAAAACATTCCTTCGCCATCGAATACTTTCTACGGTGGTAATAGGCTTTCCCCCTGAAAAAGATCCTTTTCTGTTCAGACTTCAAAGAGCAACACTGAGCGGCTCTCATCCGGAGACCTATGTATGTCAGAGAACAATGGTTATTCCCACGTCTCTGCGTGACATTGAGGCCGACCTTGGCTCTCTCCCAGGTGGGATCGCCTTTCTCAGAGAGTTGCATTGCCCTTTCAAAGTTCGTTCTTGCCAATTTGAATTTTCCCACGGAGGCATAAAGGAAACCAAATTCTAGTAAAGCTTCAGCATTATCTCCATCCGTGTGAATCATCAGCGAGAGAATGTTCTTGGCGTGTTCGTATCTTTCCAGTCTGATGAGACACTGCGCCCTCGTGATGTCCAGTTTGACAACCACAGGATGGTTGGATATTAGGTCAAAAGCTTTTTCAAAACTGTAGTCTTGCATTAACTCTTCTGCTTGGCGTAGAACAGATTCCAGCAGAACGCCATCAATTTCTTCTGCTTTCTGGAGTTCTGGAAAGGATATGTTTTCTGTCATTTGATCCTTTACCAGAATGGTTTCCTTTTCTGTTAGAGTGCTGTCCTTTTGAAGACCATATCCTTCGTCAAATTCCATCAAGACACAGTTAGGTCCAGTGGCTTCTTTCTGGAGTTCTGGAGAGGTTTTCTCCTCTGCCATTTGAGTCTTTTGCAGAATGATTTCCCTTTCCGTTAGGGTGCTGTCCTTTTGAAGACCATTTCTTTCGTCAAATTTCATTAGATCACAGTCAGGTTCATCGGCTTCTTTCTGGATTTTTGGGAAGGTTTTCTCCTCTGCCATTTGAGTCTTTTCCAGAATGATTTCCCTTTCTGTTAGGGTTCTGTCCTTTTGAAGACCATTTCCTTCGTCAAATTCCATCAGATCACAGTCAGGTTCATCGTCTTCTTTCTGGGGTTCTGGAGAGATTTCCTCCTTTTCCATTTGAGTCTTTTCCAGAATGATTTCCCTTTCTGTTTGGGTGCTGTCCTTTTGAAGACCATTTCCTCCGTCAGATTCCATCAGATCACAGTCAGGTTCATCGGCTTCTTTCTGGAGTTCTGGAGAGGTTTCCTCCTCAGCCATTTGAGTCTTTTCCAGAATGATTTCCCTTTCTGTTAGAGTGCTGTCCTTTTGAAGACCATTTCCTTCGTCATATTCCATCAGATCACAGTCAGGTTCATCGGCTTCTTTCTGGAGTTTTGGAGAGGTTTCCTCCTCAGCCATTTGAGTCTTTTCCAGAATGATTTTCCTCTCTCCTTGGGCGCCGTCCTCATGGAGACCATTTACGTCTTCGTCAGATTTATTGGTGGTCTTTGAATCTTCTTCCTGTCTCATCTCAGAGTCTGATTGATGCTGTAATTCCTTGATACCAATCTTTGCCTGATCATCGCTGGCTTCCTCTTCGACTGGTTTTGCACCTTCACTTTCATACTTCTTCAGCATTCGAGAGAGGAATTTCACTGCTGGTATGAATCCAACTGCCACCACAGCTCCAATCAAAAGCTTGGAATTGAGTCCAAAATAAGTCTTTGGATCTTGAAACATAGCATCCAGCAAAAGCTTTGGCTCTCGAAACACAGGTTCTAACGAAGTTTGAACAGCTGTAAGCTTCTCCAAGGGAGCTTGTATCCATTCCCAGAATTCGAATCCTTTCTTCATGGTTTTTAGCCAGAAGTCACTAGGTACTTTCAGCATTTGGATGGAGTGAATACAGTTTTGATCTTATATTCAGTCAGCGAAAGATATTTTAGAAAAAAAAATAAAAATTTTTAAATACAAAGAAATTCAATAATAAAAATAAGAAATGTTTAATGAATACAACATGAAAGCTATTTTTAAAAAAGATAGTTTTTATAAATACCTGTGCAAATAGTTTTTTTTTGTGTCCCCTTTAGCATAAAAGCCCATGACTTGCACCTTTTGTGTAAAGTTGTTCTAATAGCAGTAGCAGTAGCATAGCAAATAGGTTTTTCTAATAGCCTTTCGTAGAAGATAGTTTACTGTTTCAATTGAAATTCATTAAGATAAAAATTATCTGGCGAAGATACAGTACGAGATACTATGGAATATTTTAACTATTTTATTTAAATTGTAAATGATTAAATCTTGTGTATTTATATATATATATATATATATATGTATGTATGTATGTGTGTGTATATATATATATATATATATATACTGCGTATGTTTTCGCACATATTTATAATATATACATATATACATATATATATATATATATATGTGTGTGTGTGTGTGTGTGTTTGTGTGTGTGAACACACAGTATATACATATATATATATATATATATATATTATATATATAATATATATATACATATATATATAATATATATATACATATATATATATACTGTATATATGTGTGTGTATATATATATATATATATATATGTAAATGTATATATATATATATATGTATATATATACCCACACACACACAAAGCCAATCCTTATAAATAAATCGGCTGAAAATTTACAAACAAAGTAATTAAACCAACCAGCCTAAACCTAAACAAGATCAAAAACCATCTTCCTCCACTCGACTTCATAGAGGAGGAAATACCCAACACCTCGCCAACAATGCCCGTACCTTCTCCTTCCTCTACATGTCAGTCCCAGAGGAGCAAGAGGTGAATACGAAGCAATTTAGACATCGGCCTCACAATTCCGAAGCTTCATAATCAAAGGATCGTTTGCTGTGTATTGCCTGGTGTGGCTGGGCGGAGCTGTTGTACTCTATCCACCCACTCCGATGTAATGTATTGGCTGTCATACGTGTTCCAGTTCATATAGTGTTGATATGCTGTACTATGCTTAGTACTTTTTTCTGATAGGGATTAATTATTATTACTCAAATACAGGAGTATTTTGCTACATTAAAGGAATAATCATATACCTTATATAGATATGTATATATATATATATATATATATATATTTATATATATATATATATATATACACTCTCTATGGTATATGTTAATATAAGTACAATATTTAATTATATATATATATATATATATATACGTATATTTATACAGTATGTATATAAATATATCCGAGAACACATGAATAGCACCTCATACTATATATATATATATATATATCCGAGAACACATAAATGGCACCTCATACTATATATATATATATATATATACATATACACTATGGTATATGTTAATATATATGTACAATATTCAATTATATTTGTATATATATACATATATATACATATATATATATATATATATATATGTATATATATGTATATATATATCGGATAACAATTAAATGGCACCTCATACAATTGTGTATGTATATGCTGTGATATATATATATATAGATAGATAGACAGATATATATATATATATATATATATAAACTATATTGAAGAATTTGATAAAATGAATCATAAATTCTAGTGTTTTGTTCGTTTTTAGATATTTTTAAGAAGTCAGGCGTTTACTTTCCCTATTTATGGGTGAAAACAAAGCATCCTTAAATGTACGGAATACTAAAAAGTATCGAGAGGACGAGATGAGAATAAGAGTAATACCCTTTCATATAAATGGTTCGCGTATGCTGTCCCATTTAAAAAGACGTTGCCAGCATCGTTTCACTCATTCCATTATAGAGTGAGGAAGAGGGATAATACTATAAAAACTCGTAGCCGTTAATTGTTTTTGTACCTAAATTTTGAATTCTGTATTAAACACTCGACTAAGACTTACCCTGAATTTGATTTCACAGTCATGAAGAATGACTTTTGCCCAAATAGTGGCTGAACGGAGTAATGAAGAAAAGGAGATCATCCGAGCTATCGAGGAAATAGAGTTTGAAATTATAATTATTATTACAAGCTAGGCTATAACCCTAGTTGGAAAAGTTAGATGCCATAAGTCCATGGGCTCCAACAGGGAAAAATAGCACAGTGAATAAAGGAAATAAGGAAATAAATTACAAGAGAAGAATAAACAATCAAAATAAAATATTTCAAGAACGGTAACAACATTAAATTAGATCCTTCACAGATAAACTATGGAAACTTAACAAAAGAGGAAGAAAAATAGGATAGAACAGCAAGGCCGAGATGGATTTTGCATGACAGTTTAGATTTGTTTTTCTATTTAGAGGGGAAGATTACGTTTTAATTTGCTCAGCCTCTTAAGAAATCTTACAATTTTAAAGTATAATTTATTTTAAACTTTATTAAGGGATGTGCACAGACATTCACTTGTCATAACACTACAACCAGTAGACTGCGAGACAACTATAATTGATTAAAGATCGAGGATTTATAGGCGATGCAATAGCTGTGCATTATCCGTTCAGATCGTTTATAGGTCCACAAGAGGGAATCATCTAGCTTTAGTTTATTGCCCTTTTGATAGTAGGTTTAAGGTGTTGTAAGGAATGACTTTTTTATTAAGGTCATACTCTATATTCTTGTATTATTAGAATCGTTCCTCAATTGACATTTTTAGTTTTACACAAGTTCCACTTAGATATATGGGGATAGAGAAAAATTGATAAGTATTTGATCTTTGTTTTCCTATCTTTCTCTACCTTTCCCATTTAATAAAACCTTTTTATCGACACATTAATCTCCATCCTTAATGAAATGAAATATTCATCAAAAACATATATATTCAAAAGTCAATTATCATAAGGACTTAATTCAAAGTATATAAGATTACTAATATTCTTGCCGCATCAAATTAGACGGACGATATTTGTAACAAAAGAACCATTTTTATTCATATTAAACATCTTGATTCTCCTTTTCAACTCTAATGTCAATTTATAATGTCAATTTACATATTACCGCAAAACCTTTCCTTAGTTTATATTCCAGATTAGAAAGCCTTTGATGATTGATTTTAATGATGTAGTTTTTTTTTTTATCTGAGACAATATTCATATTCTTTTACTGAATTAGCCCACCCCCCCCCCCTCTCTCTCTCTCTCTCTCTCTCTCTCTCTCTCTGAGTGGTCACAAATAAAGGCTAAATCGGATAATGGTTGTTTGTGTGTATGTATATATATATATATATATATATATATATGTATGTATGTATGTATGTATGTATGTATGTATATAGTTTATCGTTTAATTTTTGCTTAACAAATATAGGCCTTTCATTGCATTGTATGTTGACGCAAAATAGTATATTTTGAGTACCCTGATTTGATCAAAACTGAAAAAAAAATATATTTGACATTGAAATTCTATTATATAAATAGACTGGAGGGGCACTCAGTAGAGCACAGACCTCTGCCGCGGAAATTTATTTTTCGACCTTTTGCGTGACCTTAACCTTTGACATTAACATATATTAATTTTCGTGGATTTTCATACACTTGAATATGAACCATGTTTGAAGTTTCTGTGACAACGATGTCCTAACTTATGGCTGATTACGTGAAAAGGACATTTTCCTTGACCGTGACCTGGACCTTCCGAAATTTAATCGTTACCAGTTTTTTACATTACAATTAATCCATGCAAATTTCATTACTCTACGAGTAATTGTGACCAGGAAGCAGTTCAGAAACAAACACTCAAACTGAGATTAAAACATAACCTCCTTGCAACTTCGTTGGCGGAAGTAAATATGGGAAAGGTATTAGCTCTCCAAAGCTAATAAAAGAATTGCTCCAGTTTGTAGCTGTGCGGTATGCTTGGAATCCTAGAGTTTTGTTGTACAGTTAGAAGATGGTTGCAAATTTATTCCTTGCACCAGAGGCGAATAAACAGAGGGTATATGGATACGTCTGTTTGCATGCGAATTCATGCAATTTGTATGTACTGCATACGAGATAGTATCTATTGATACATATGCGCTTCCGGTTTTATGCAGAGGCTGATGGGAGACTGAAACAAAACGGCAGTGGGGTTGGGGTGAGAGGGGTGTTATGGTAGTATAATGGAGGGATGAGGGTTCTCTGTCGATTTTACATTTTAAAAGTTATGGTAATCTGACCAAAGATAAGATCTTGTGTGTATAAGAGTTTAGGAATTAAGTAACTTTTGAATTAAGGGAAAAAGTTACAGGCGGTAATTAGGTTGGTGTAGTCAGCAGCAGGCTGGTTTTTCAACTTTATATACATTAATTATAGTTTAAAGGTCGCTCATGAATGGTAGAGGCAAGGGACAGTGACAGTGTAGTGAAGACTGACCACATATACATATGATCAGCGTTCAAGCCCCTTTTATACAAAGGAAGTGAAATGACTTTTATGGAACACTTAAAATGACTTATGAAGGGACTAGAATCACATTTATGAAGTGACTGAAATGACTTTTCTGCAGGACCTAAAATAACTTTTATGAAGGGACTGAAAAGACTTTTATGAAGGACCTAAAATGTCTTTTATGAAGGGACTGAAATTACTTTTATGAAGGACCCAAAATGTCTTTTTATGAAGGGACTGAAAAAACTTTTATGAAGGGACTGAAAAGACTTTTATGAAGGACATAAAATGACTTTTATGAAGGGTCTGAAAAGACTATTATGAAGTAACTGAAAAGGCTTATATAAAGGGAGTGAAATTACTTTTATGAAGCACTTAAAATTATTTTTATGAAGCACTTAAAATCTCATTTATGAAGTGACTGAAATGACTTTTCTGAAGGCACTGAAATGACTTATATAAAGTGACCGAAATGACTTTTTTGAAAGACGTAAAATGACTTTTATGAAGGCACTGAAATGACTTATATAAAGTGGCTGAAATGACTTTTATGAAAAACGTAAAATGACTTTTATGAAAGACGTAAAATGACTTTAATGAAGGCACTGGAATGAATTTATGAAAGGTCTGAAATGACTCTTATGAAGATCCAGAAATGAATTAACCGCTGCGTATAATTTCCCACGTAAAAAGAAAAAAAAATAATGATTAGATTATTGGTTCCGGCTTAGGAAGAGTGAGGTAGAGTATGTCCAGAAAGATTACGAATATTGGAATCGGGGACGGACGAAGAGATAAGAAGGGGATATGAGAGAGGAAAAACATGCTTATTTTTCTCTTCTCGTATTAAGTGACGTCGGTGGACATTGATATTTTTATTCCAGCAAATGTGGTAGATGTAATTGGACAAATTAAGTTGGATAATGGGGAAAGTTTATGAAGTTTATTCGTGCAATTGTTTAATGGTTATTCTTGTTATATACAGTTTTGAAGTATTCGCTGTTTTGTTTCATTGTATCGTATTTTATATTGTATTTTAAAGACAGTATTAATAATGTTTTAGGTACACCGATATATTGGTTGATGTAAGTACAGAAAAGCCCCAAATGATATTGATGAATTAAAAGTTGAATCTTGAAGCAGCTCTCTCTCTCTCTCTCTCTCTCTCTCTCTCTCTCTCTCTCTTATATATATATATATATAATACATGTACTACCCATTAAAGATTTTAATACCAGTACGTTGTAACTGTGTTCAGATAACTTTGGTAAGTATCAAGAACATGTACTGATTTACTGTGCCAAACTAAATTGAACTTTGATAATCATGGAAAAATTAGGCCAATGATTTCAAATCGTATTGTTTCTCAGGTTAAGACTTTGCTTTTCAAATCGTCTGTTATATTATCGTACATAATGAAGGCATGGATACACAGGTAGGAATTTAATAAACAATTTTTGCACAAAGTATTTACATAAAGGAATTGAGCAAAACAAATTATTTCTCCTTATAAATATATTTTATTTTAATTAGTATAACTGGCACAGAAATTAAATGGCAACAGAATTAAAAAGCATAACATTCCAATAAGTTTATGAAATCATAGAAAAAAATTAAATTAAAACATCCATTGGCCAATCAAAAACTATATGTCCGTGATTATATGCAAAATAAGGTAATCCGCATTGAAAATCTCAAGTCAATTACAAATAAATTACTTATTTATCTAATCAGATGCGCCATTTCCCTGCGCAAACCTTCATACTCCAGCCTGAAGATGCGGTCGTTCAGAAGCGTGAAGGCCTTCTGAATCATCACGAGTTCCTCGGCTGACATTGTTCTGTCAATCAGTTGTTGGTATTTCCATCTAATTGCATCTTCTTTAGTTCCTCGTGGAACGCCCAACACCACATAAGGACACCGACCGCCAGTCATTTGAAGCAGCTTCTCCATGAACTTCAACGCCTGACCATGTTCCTCAGGTGATTCCTTGAAGACTTCCAGAGCCTCTAACAGCAAGCCCAGTTCCATGCAGCAAAATGCCCATCTGATGCGAACATCCTTAAAGATTCCAAAGGACATCGACTGCTCAAAACATTCCTTCGCCATCGAATACTTTCTACGGTGGTAATAGGCTTTCCCCCTGAAAAAGATCCTTTTCTGTTCAGACTTCAAAGAGCAACACTGAGCGGCTCTCATCCGGAGACCTATGTATGTCAGAGAACAATGGTTATTCCCACGTCTCTGCGTGACATTGAGGCCGACCTTGGCTCTCTCCCAGGTGGGATCGCCTGTCTTGGAGAGTTGCATTGCCCTTTCAAAGTTCGTTCTTGCCAATTTGAATTTTCCCACGGAGGCATAAAGGAAGCCAAATTCTAGTAAGGCTTCAGCATTATCTTCATCCGTGTGAATCATCAGCGAAAGAATGTTCTTGGCGTGTTCGTATCTTTCCAGTCTGATAAGACACTGCGCCCTCGTGATGTCCAGTTTGACAACCACAGGATGGTTGGATATTAGGTCAAAAGCTTTTTCAAAACTGTAGTCATGCATTAACTCTTCTGCTTGGCGTAGAACAGATTCCAGCAGAACACCATCAATTTCTTCTGCTTTCTGGAGTTCTGGAAAGGATATGTTTTCAGTCGTTTGATCCTTTACCAGAATGGTTTCCTTTTCTGTTAGAGTGCTGTCCTTTTGAAGACCATATCCTTCGTCAAATTCCATCAGGACACAGTTAGGTCCAGTGGCTTCTTTCTGGAGTTCTGGAGAGGTTTTCTCCTCTGCCATTTGAGTCTTTTGCAGAATGATTTCCCTTTCTGTTAGGGTGCTGTCCTTTTGAAGACCATTTCCTTCGTCAAATTTCATTAGATCACAGTCAGGTTCATCGGCTTCTTTCTGGATTTTTGGGAAGGTTTTCTCCTCTGCCATTTGAGTCTTTTCCAGAATGATTTCCCTTTCTGTTAGGGTGCTGTTCTTTTGAAGACAATTTCCTTCGTCAAATTCCATCAGATCACAGTCAGGTTCATCGTCTTCTTTCTGGGGTTCTGGAGATATTTCCTCCTCTTCCATTTGAGTCTTTTCCAGAATGATTTCCCTTTCTGTTTGGGTGCTGTCCTTTTGAAGACCATTTCCTCCGTCAGATTCCATCAGATCACAGTCAGGTTCATCGGCTTCTTTCTGGAGATGTGGAGAGGTTTCCTCCTCAGCCATTTGAGTCTTTTCCAGAATGATTTCCCTTTCTGTTAGGGTGCTGTCCTTTTGAAGACCATTTCCTCCGTCAGATTCCATCAGATCACAGTCAGGTTCATCGTCTTCTTTCTGGGGTTCTGGAGATATTTCCTCCTCTTCCATTTGAGTCTTTTCCAGAATGATTTCCCTTTCTGTTTGGGTGCTGTCCTTTTGAAGACCATTTCCTCCGTCAGACTCCATCAGATCACAGTCAGGTTCATCGGCTTCTTTCTGGAGTTCTGGAGAGGTTTCCTCCTCTGCCATTTGAGTCTTTTCCAGAATGATTTCCCTTTCTGTTAGAGTGCTGTCCTTTAGAAGACCATTTCCTTCGTCAAATTCCATCAGATCACAGTCAGGTTCATCGGCTTCTTTCTGGAGATCTGGAGAGGTTTCCTCCTCAGCCATTTGAGTCTTTTCCAGAATGATTTCCCTCTCTCCTTGTGCGCTGTCCTCATGGAGACCATTTACGTCTTCGTCAGATTTATTGGTGGTCTTTGAATCTTCTTCCTGTCTCATATCAGAGTCTGATTGATGCTGTAATTCCTTGATACCAATCTTTGCCTGATCATCGCTTGCTTCCTCTTCGACTGGTTTTGCACCTTCACTTTCATACTTCTTCAGCATTCGAGAGAGGAATTTCACTGCTGGTATGAATCCAACTGCCACCACAGCTCCAATCAAAAGCTTGGAATTGAGTCCAAAATAAGTCTTTGGATCTTGAAACATAGCATCCAGCAAAAAGCTTTGGCTCTCGAAACACAGGTTCTAACGAAGTT
This sequence comes from Palaemon carinicauda, assembly GCF_036898095.1. Taxonomy (NCBI): domain Eukaryota; kingdom Metazoa; phylum Arthropoda; class Malacostraca; order Decapoda; family Palaemonidae; genus Palaemon; species Palaemon carinicauda. The sequence continues at coordinate 70,217 of NW_027171722.1, forward strand.
TGAACAGCTGTAAGCTTCTCCAAAGGAGCTTTTATCCATTCCCGGAATTCGAATTTTTTCTTCATGGTTTTTAGCCAGAAGTCACTAGGTACTTTCAGCATTTGGAAGGAGTGAATACAGTTTTGATCTTATATTCAGTCAGGGAAAGATATTTCAGAAAAAAAAATCAGATTTTTTTAAATACAAAGAAATTCAATAACGATAATAAGAAATGTTTAGTTAATACAACATGAAAGCTATTTAAAAAAAAAAAAAAAGATAATTTTTATAAATACTTCTGCAAATAGTTTTTTTGTGTGTCCCCTTTAGTGCAAAAGCCCATGACTTGCACTTTTTGTGTAAAGTTGTTCTAATACCAGTAGCAGTAGCAAATAGGTTTTTCTAATACTTTTTGTAGAAGATAGTTTACAGTTTCAATTGAAATTCCTTAAGATAAAGATTATCTGGCGCAGATACAGTACGAGATACTATGGAATATTTTAACTATTTTATTTAAATTATAAATGATTAATTCTTGTTATTTATATATATATATATATATATATATATATATATATATATATAATATATATATATATATATTATATATATATATATATATATATATACTGCGTATGTGTTCACACATATTTGTTATATATACATATATATATATATATATATATATATATATATATATATATATATATATATATATATATATATATATATATATTATATACATGTGTGTGTGTCTTTGTGTATATGTGAACACACAGTATATACATATATATAATATATATACATATATATTTATATACACATATATATGTATATATATATATTTATATATATATATATATATATATATATATATATATATATATATATATATATATATATATATATATATATATACATACATACATACACACAAAGCCAATCCTTATAAATAAATCGGCTGAAAATTTACAAACAAAGTAATTAAACCAACCAGCCTAAACCTAAACAAGAGCAAACACCATCTTCCCCCAGTCGACTTCATAGAGGAGGAAATACCCAACACCTCGCCAACAATGCCCGTACCTTCTCCTCCTTCCTCTACATGTCAGTCCCAGAGGAGCGAGAGGTGAATACGAAGCAATTTAGACATCGGCCGCACAATTCCGAAGCTTTATAATCAAAGGGTCGTTTGCTGTGTATTGCCTGGTGTGGCTGGGCGGAGCTGTTGTACTCCATCCACCCACTCCAGTGTAATGTATTGGCTGTCATACTTGTTCCAGTTTATATAATGTTGATATGCTGTACTATGCTTAGTACTTTTTTTGATAGGGCGTAATTATTATTACTCAAATACAGGAGTATTTTGCTACATTAAAGGAATAATCATGTACCTTATATAGATATGTATGTGTGTGTATATATATATATATATATATATATATATATATATATATATATATATATATACAGTATATGTATATATATTCACACACTATGGCATATGTTAATATATGTACAATATTCAATTATATATATATATATATATATATATATATATATATATATATATATATATATAAATATATCCGAGAACACATAAATAGCACCTCATACTATATATATATATATATATATATATATATATATATATATATATATATATATATAATATATATATATATATATATCCGAGAACAATTAAATGGCACCTCATACAATTATATGTGTATGCATGTATGCTAGTATGTATATGCTGAGATATATATGATTATATATATATATATATATATATATATATATATATATATATACATATATATATATATATATATATATATATATATATATATATGTGTGTGTGTGGTGTGTGTATATATATATGTGTGTGTGTGTATATATATATATGTGTGTGTGTGTGTGTGTGTGTGTAAACTGCATATATTAAATAATTTGATAAAATAAATCATAATTTCTAGAGTTTTGTTTGTTTTTAGATATTTTTAAGAAGTCGGCGTTTACTTTCCCTGTTTATGGGTGAAAACAAAGCATCCTTAAATGTACGGAATACTAAAAAGTATCGAGAGGACGAGATGAGAATAAGAGTAATACCCTTTCATACAAATGGTTTTCGTATGCTTTCCCATTCAAAAAGACGTTTCCAGCATCGTTTCACTCATTCCATTATAGACTGAGGAAGAGGGATAATACTATCAAAACTCGTAGCCGTTAATTGTTTTTGTACTTAAATTTTGAATTCTGTATTAAACACTCGACTAAGACTTACCCTGAATTTGACTTCACAGTCATGAAGAATGACTTTTGCTTAATTACTGGCAGAACGGAGTAATGAAGAAAAGGAGATCATCCGAGCTATCGAGGAGATAGAGTTTGAAATTATTATTACAAGCTAGGTTATAACCCTATTTGGAAAAGTTAGATGCCACAAGTCCATGGGCTCCAACAGGGAAAAATGGCACAGTGAATAAAGGAAACAAGGAAGTAAACTACAAGAGAAGAATAAACAATAAAAGTAAAATATTTCAAGAACGTAAGAACATTAAATTAGATCCTTTACAGATCCACTATGGAAACTTAACAAAAGAGGAAGAGAAATAACCTAGAACAGCAAGGCCGAGATGGATTTTGCATGACAGTTTAGATGTTGTTTTTCTATATAGAAGGGACGATTACGTTTTAATTTGCTCAGCCTCTTAAGAAATCCTACAATTTTAAAGTATAATTTATTTTAAACTTTATTGAGGGATGTGCACAGACATTCACTTGTCATAACACTACAACCAGTAGACTGCGAGACAACTATAAACGATTAAAGATCGAGGATTTATAGGCGATGCAATAGCTGTGCATAATCCGTTCAGATCGTTTATAGGTCCAAAGGAAGGAATCTTCTAGCATCTGTTTTCTTGAATGTTTATTGTCATTTTGATAGTAGGTTTAAGGTGTTTAAGGAAGGACGTTGTTATTGATGTCAAACTGTATATTTCCGTATTATTATAATCGTTCCTCAATTGACATTTTTAGGTTTACACAAGTTCCAATTAGATATATGGGGATGGAGAAAAATTACTAAGTATTTGGTCTTTTTTTCCTATCTTTCTCTACCTTTCCCATTTAATAAAACCTTATTATCGACACATTAATCTCCATCCTTGATGAAATGAAATATTCATCAAACACTTTCAAAAACATATATATTCAAAAGTCAATTATCATAAGAACATAATTCAAAGTATATAAGATTACCAATTGCCTTGCCACATCAAATTAGACGGACGATGTTTGTAACAAAAGAACCATTTTTATTCATATTAAACATCTTGATTTACCTTTTCAACTCTAATGTCAATTTACATATTACCGAAAAACCTTTCCTTAGTTTATATTCCAGATTAGAAAGCCTTTGATGATTGTTTTTAATGATGTAGTTTTTTTTTTATCTGAGACATTGTTAATATTCTTTTACGGAATTAGCCCATCCCCCCCTCTCTCTCTCTCTCTCTCTCTCTCTCTCTCTCTCTCTCTCTCTCTCTCTCTCTCTCTCTCTCTCTCTCTCCCTCCCTCTCTCTCTCTCTCTCTCTCTCTCTCTCTCTCTCTCTCTCTCTCTCTCTGAGTGGTCACCAATAAAGGCTAAATCGGATAATGGTTGTTTGTATATATATATATATATATATATATATATATATATATATATATATATATATATATATATATATATATTACGAAAGTCTACACTCTCGGGCTTTTCTAGTTTATCGTTTTATTTTGGCTTATCAAATATAGGTCTTTCATTGCATTGTATGTTGACGCAAAATAGTATATTTTGAGTACCATGATTTTATCAAAACTGAAAAAAAATATATTGGACATTCAAATTCCATTATATAAATAGACTGGAGGAGCACTCAGTAGAGCGCAGACCTCTGCCGCGGAAGTTTATTTTTCGACCCTTAGCGCGACCTTGACCTTTGACATTAACATATATTAATTGTCGTGGATTTTCATACACTTGAATATGAACCATGTTTGAAGTCTCTGTGACAACGATGTCCAAACTTATGGCTGATTACGTGAAATGGACATTTTGCGTGACCTTGACCTTCCAAAATTTAAAAATTTCCAGGTGTTTACATTACAATTAATCCATGCAAATTTCATTACTCTTCTAGTAATTGTGACCAGGAAGCAGTTCAGAAACAACCACTCAAACGGGGATTAAAACATAACCTCCTTCCAACTTCATTGGCGGAAGTAAATATTGGAAAGGTATTAGCTCTCCAAAGCTAATAAAACAATTGATCCAGTTTTTAGCTGTGCAGTATGCTTGGAATCCTAGAGTTTTGTTGTACAGTTAGAAGATGGTTGCAAATTTATTCCTTGCACCAGAGGCGAGTAAACAGAGGGTATATGGATACGTCTCTTTGCATGCGAATTCATGCAATTTGTATGTACTGCATACGAGATAGTATCTATTGATACATAAGCGCATCCGGTTTTATGCAGAGGCTGATGGGAGACTGAAACAAAACGGCAGTGGGGATGGGGTGAGAGGGGTGTTATGGTAGTATAATGGAGGGATGAGGGTCCTCTGTCGATTTTACATTTTAGAAGTTATGGTAATCTGACCAAAGATAAGATTTTGTGTGTATAAGAGTTTAGGAATTAAGTAACTTTTAAATTAAGGGAAAAAGTTACAGGTGGCAATTAGGTTGGTGTAGGCTGCAGCAGGTTGGTTTTTCAACTTTATATACATTAATTATAGTTTAAAGGTCGCTCATGAATGGTAGAGGCAAGGGACAGTGACAGTGTTGTGAAGACTGACCACATATATATATGATCAGCATTCAAGCCCCATTTATACAAAGGAAGTGAAATTACTTTTATGGAGCACTTAAAATGACCTATGAAGGGACTAAAATCACATTTATGAAGTGACTCAAATGGCTTTTCTGCAGGACCTAAAGTTACTTTTATGAAGGGACTGAAAAGACTTTTATGAAGTACCTAAAATGTCTTTAATGAAGGGACTGAAAAGACTTTTATGAAGGACCTAAAATGTCTTTTTATGAAGGGACTGAAAAGACTTTTATGAAGGGACTGAAAAGACTTTTATGAAGGACATAAAATTACTTTTATGAAGGGACTGAAAAGACTATTATGAAGGAACTGAAAAGACTTATATAAAGGGAGTGAAATGACTTTTATGAAGCACTTAAAAGGATTTTTATGAAGCACTTAAAATCTCATTTATGAAGTGACTGAAATGACTTTTCTGAAGGCACTGAAATGACTTATATAAAGTGACCGAAATGACTTTTTTGAAAGACGTAAAATGACTTTCATGAAGGCACTGAAATGACTTATATAAAGTGGCTGAAATGACTTTTATGAAAAACGTAAAATGACTTATGAAAGACGTAAAATTACTTTTATGAAAGACGTAAAATGACTTTTATGAAGGCACTGGAATGAATTTATGAAAGGTCTGAAATGACTCTTATGAAGATCCAGAAATGAATTAACCGCTGCGTATAATTTCCCACGTAAAAAGAAAAAAAAAATAATGATTAGATTATTGGTTCCGGCTTAGGAAGAATGAGGTAGAGTATGTCCAGAAAGATTACGAATATTGGAATCGGGGACGGACGAAGAGATAAGAAGGGAATACGAGAGAGGAAAAACATGCTTATTTTTCTCTTCTCTTATTAAGTGACGTCGGTGGACATTGATATTTTTATTCCAGCGAATGTGGTAGATGTAATTGGGCAAATTGAGTTGGATAATGGGGAAAGTTTATGAAGTTTATTCGTGCAATTGTTTAATGGTTATTCTTGTTATATACAGTTTTGAAGTATTCGCTGTTTTGTTTCATTGTATCGTATTTTATATTGTATTTTAAAGACAGTATTAATAATGTTTTAGGTATACCGATATATTGGTTGATGTAAGTACAGAAAAGCCCCAATTGATATTGATGAATTAAAAGTTGAATCTTGAAGCAGCTCTCTCTCTCTCTCTCTCTCTCTCTCTCTCTCTCTCTCTCTCTCTCTCTCTCTCTCTCTCTCTCTCTCTCTCTCTATAATACATGTACTACCCATTAAAGATTTTAATACCAGTACGTTGTAACTGTGTTCAGATAACTTTGGTAAGTATCAAGAACACGTACTGATTTACTGTGCCAAACTAAATTGAACTTTGATAATCATGGAAAAATTAGGCCAATGATTTCAAATCGTATTGTTTCTGAGGTTAAGACTTTGCTTTTCAAATCGTCTTTTATATTATCGTACATAATGAAGGCATGGATACACAGGTAGGAATTTAATAAACAATTTTTGCACAAAGTATTTACATAAAGGAATTGAGCAAAACAAATTATTTCTCCTTATAAATATATTTTATTTTAATTGGTATAACTGGCACAGAAATTAAATGGCAACAAAATTAAAAAGCATAATATTCCAATAAGTTTATGAAATCATAGAAAAAAATTAAATTAAAACATCCATTGGCCAATCAAAAACTATATGTCCGTGATTATATACAAAATAAGGTAATTCGCATTGAAAATCTCAAGTCAATTACAAATAAATTACTTATTTATCTAATCCCATGTAATAAAACTTTTTTATCGACACATTAATCTCCATCCTTGATGAAATGAAATATTCATCAAACACACTCAAAAACATATATACTAAAAAGTCAATTATCATAAGAACATAATTCAAAGTATATAAGATTACTAATTGTCTTGCCGCATCAAATTAGACGGACGATATTTGTAACAAAAGAACCATTTTTATTCATATTAAACATCTTGATTCTCCTTTTCAACTCTAATGTCAATTTACATATTACCGAAAAACCTTTCCTGAGTTTATATTCCAGATTAGAAAGCCTTTGATGATTTTTTTTAATGATGTAGTTTTTTTTTTATCTGAGACATTGTTAATATTCTTTTACTGAATTATCCCATCTCTCTCTCTCTCTCTCTCTCTCTCTCTCTCTCTCTCTCTCTCTCTCTCTCTCTCTCTGAGTGGTCACCAATAAAGGCTAAATCGGATAATGATTGTTTGTATATATATATATATATATATATATATATATATATATATATATATATATATATATATATATATATATATATATATATATATATATATATTTATTACGGAGGTCTACACTCTCGGGCTTTTCTAGTTTATCGTTTTATTTTGGCTTATCAAATATAGGTCTTTCATTGCATTGTATGTTGACGCAAAATAGTATATTTTGAGTACCATGATTTTATCAAAACTGAAAAAAAATATATTGGACATTCAAATTCCATTATATAAATAGACTGGAGGAGCACTCAGTAGAGCGCAGACCTCTGCCGCGGAAGTTTATTTTTCGACCCTTAGCGCGACCTTGACCTTTGACATTAACATATATTAATTGTCGTGGATTTTCATACACTTGAATATGAACCATGTTTGAAGTCTCTGTGACAACGATGTCCAAACTTATGGCTGATTACGTGAAATGGACATTTTGCTTGACCTTTGACCTTGACCTTCCAAAATTTAAAAATTTCCAGGTGTTTACATTACAATTAATCCATGCAAATTTCATTACTCTACTAGTAATTGTGACCAGGAAGCAGTTCAGAAACAACCACTCAAACGGGGATTAAAACATAACCTCCTTCCAACTTCATTGGCGGATGTAAATATGGGAAAGGTATTAGCTCTCCAAAGCTAATAAAAGAATTGATCCAGTTTTTAGCTGTGCAGTATGCTTGGAATCCTAGAGTTTTGTTGTACAGTTAGAAGATGGTTGCAAATTTATTCCTTGCAGCAGAAGCGAGTAAACGGGGGGTATATGGATACGTCTGTTTGCATGCGAATTCATGCAATTTGTATGTACTGCATACGAGATAGTATCTATTGATACGTATGCGCTTCCGGTTTTATGCAGAGGCTGATGGGAGACTGAAACAAAACGGCATTGGGGTTGGGGGAGAGGGGTGTTATGGTAGTATAATGGAGGGATGAGGGTCCTCTGTCGATTTTACATTTTAGAAGTTATGGTAATCTGACCAAAGATAAGATTTTGTGTGTATAAGAGTTTAGGAATTAAGTAACTTTTAAATTAAAGAAAAAATTACAGGTGGCAATTAGGTTGATGTAGGCAAGCAGCAGGCTGGTTTTTCAACTTTATATACATTAATTATAGTTTAAAGGTCGCTCATGAATGGTAGAGGCAAGGGACAGTGACAGTGTCGTGAAGACTGACCACATATACATATGTTCAGCGTTCAAGCCCCATTTATATAAAGGAAGTGAAATGACTTTTATGAAGCACTTAAAATGACTTTTATGAAGGGACTAAAATCACATTTATGAAGTGACTCAAATGACTGGTCTGCAGGACTTAAATTACTTTTATGAAGGGACTGAAAAGACTTTTATGAAGGACTTAAAATGTCTTCTATGAAGGGACTGAAAAGACTTTTATGAAGGTCCTAAAATGTCTTTTTATGAAGGGACTGAGAAGACTTTTATGAAGGACCTAAAATGGCTTTTATGATGGGACTGAAAAGACTTATGAAGGAACTGAAATGTCTTATATAAAGGGAGTGAAATGACTTTTATGAAGCACTTAAAATGATTTTTATGAAGCACTTAAAATCTCATTTATGAAGTGACTGAAATGACTTTTCTGAAGGCACTGAAATGACTTATATAAAGTGACCGAAATGACTTTTTTGAAAGACGTAAAATTACTTTTATGAAGGCACTGAAATGACTTATATAAAGTGGCTGAAATGACTTTTATGAAAAACGTAAAATGACTTTTATGAAAGACGTAATATGACTTTTATGAAGGCACTGGAATGAATTTATGAAAGGTCTGAAAAGACTCTTATGAAGATCCAGAAATGAATTAACCGCTGCGTATAATTTCCCACGTAAAAAAAAAAAAAATAATGATTAGATTATTGGTTCCGGCTTAGGAAGGGTGAGGTAGAGTATGTCCAGAAAGATTACGAATATTGGATTCGGGGACGGACGAAGAGATAAGAAGGGAGTATGGGAGAGGAAAAAACATGCTTATTTTTCTCTTCTCTTATCAAGTGACGTCGGTGGACGTTGATAGTTTTATTCCAGCGAATGTGGTAGATGTAATTGGACAAATTAAGTTGGATAATGGGGAAAGTTTATGAAGTTTATTGGTGCAATTCTTTAATGGTTATTCTTGTAATATACAGTTTTGAAGTATTCGCTGTTTGGTTTTATTGTATTATATTTTATATTGTATTATAAAGACAGTATTAATAATGTTTTAGGTACACCGATATATTGGTTGATGTAAGTACAGAAAAGCCCCCAAATGATATATAAATTAAAAGGGGAATCTTAAAGCAGCGCTTTCTCTCTCTCTCTCTCTCTCTCTCTCTCTCTCTCTCTCTCTCTCTCTCTCTCTCTCTCTTATATATATATATATATATATATATATATATATATATATATATATATATATATATATATATATATATATATATATATATATATATATATATGTATGTATATATATATAATATATTTATGATACGTGTGCTATCCATTAGAGAGATTTTAATACCAGTGCGTTGTAACTGTGCTCAGATAATTTTGATAGCTTTCTAGAACATGTACTGATTTATTTTGCCAAACTAAATTAAACTTTGATTATCATGGAAAAATTAGGACAATGATTTCAAATCGTATTGTTTCTCAGGTGAAGACTTTGCTTTTCAAATCATCTTTTATATTATCGTACATAATGAAGGCATGGATACACAGGTAGGAATTTAATTAACAATTTTTGCACAAAGTATTTACTTAAAGGAATTGAGCAAAACAAATTATTTTTCCTTATAAATATATTTTATTTTAATTGGTATAACTGGCACAGAAATTAAATGGCAACAGAATTAAAAAGGATAACATTCCAATAAGTTTATGAAATCATAGAAAAAAATTAAATTAAAACATCCATTGGCCAATCAAAAACTATATGTCCGTGATTATATGCAAAATAAGGTAATCTGCATTGAAAATCTCAAGTCAATTACAAATGAATTACTTATTTATCTAATGAGATGGGCCATTTCTCTGCGCAAACCTTCATACTCCAGCCTGAAGACGCGGTCGTTCAGAAGCGTGAAGCCCTTCTGAATCCTCACGAGTTCCTCGGTTGACATTGTTCCGTCAGTCAGTTGTTGGTATTTCCATCTAATTGCATCTTCTTTAGTTCCTCGTGGAATGCCCAACACCACATAAGGACACCGACCGCCAGTCATTTGAAGCAGCTTCTCCATGAACTTTAATGCCTGACCATGTTCCTCAGGTGATTCCTTGAAGACTTCTAGAGCCTCTTCCAGCAAGCCCAGTTCCATGCAGCAAAATGCCCATCTGATGCGAACATCCTTAAAGATTCCAAAGGACATCGACTGCTCAAAACATTCCATCGCCATCGAATACTTTCTACGGTAGTAATAGGCTTTCCCCCTGAAGAAGATCCTCTTCTGTTCAGACTTCAAAGAGCAACACTGAGTGGCTCTCATCCTGAGACCTATGTATGTCAGAGAACAATGGTTATTCCCACGTCTCTGCGTGACATTGAGGCCGACCTTGGCTCTCTCCCAAGTGGGATCTCCTGTCTCAGAGAGTTGCATTGCCCTTTTAAAGTTCGTTCTTGCCATTTTGAATTTTCCCACTGAGGCATAAAAGAAGCCAAATTCCAGTAAGGCTTCAGCATTATCTTCATCCGTGTGAATCATCAGCGAGAGAATGTTCTTGGCGTGTTCGTATCTTTCCAGTCTGATGAGACACTGCGCTCTCGTGATGTCCAGTTTGACAAACACAGGATGGTTGGATACTAGGTCAAAAGCTCTTTCAAAACTGTAGTCTTGCATTAACTCTTCTGCTTGGCGTAGAACAGATTCCAGCAGAACACCATCAATTTCTTCTGCTTTCCGGAGTTCTGGAAAGGATTCCTTTTCTGTCATTTGATCCTTTTCCAGAATGGTTTCCTTTTCTGTTAGTATGCTGTCCTTTTGAAGACCATTTCCTTCGTCAAATTCCATCAGGACACAGTTAGGTCCATCGGCTTCTTTCTGGAGTTCTGGAGAGGTTTTCTCCTCTGCCATTTGAGTCTTTTCCAGAGTGATTTCCCTTTCTGTTAGGGTACTGTCCTTTTGAAGACCATTTCCTTCGTCAAATTCCATTAGATCACAGTCAGGTTCATCGGCTTCTTTCTGGAGTTCTGGAGAGGTTTTCTCCTCTGCCATTTGAGTCTTTTCCAGAATGATTTCCCTTTCTGTTAGGGTGCTGTCCTTTTGAAGACCATTTCCTTCGTCAAATTTCATTAGATCACAGTCAGGTTCATCGGCTTCTTTCTGTAGTTCTGGAGAGGTTTCCTCCTCATCCATTTGAGTCTCTTCCAGAATGATTTCCCTTTCTGTTAGAGTGCTGTCCTTTTGAAGATCATTTCCTTCGTCAAATTCCATCAGATCACAGTCAGGTTCATCGGCATCTTTCTGGAGTTTTGGAGAGGTTTCCTCCTCAGCCATTTGAGTTTTTTCCAGAATGATTTCCCTCTCTCCTTGGGCGCTTTCCTCATGGAGACCATTTACGTCTTCGTCAGATTTATTGGTGGGGTTTGAATCTTCTTCCTGTCTCAGCTCAGAGTCTGATTGATGCTGTAATTCCTTGATACCAATCTTTGCCTGATCCTCGCTGGCTTCCTCTTCGACTGGTTTTGAACCTTCACTTTCATACTTCTTCAGCATTCGAGAGAGGAATTTCACTGCTGGTATGAATCCAACTGCCACCACAGCTCCAATCAAAATCTTGGAATTGAGTCCAAAATAAGTCTTTGGAACTTGAAACATAGCATCCAGCAAAAGCTTTGGCTCTCGAAACACAGGTTCTAACGAAGTTTGAACAGCTGTAAGCTTCTCCAAGGGAGCTTGTATCCATTCCCGGAATTCGAATCCTTTCTTCATGGTTTTTAGCCAGAAGTCACAAGGTACTTTAAGCATTTGGATGGAATGAATACAGTTTTGATCTTATATTCAGTCAGCGAAAGATATTTTAGCCAAAAAAAGAATAAAATCCAGATTTTTTTTAAATACAAAGAAATTCAATAATGAAAATAAGTAATTTTCAATGAATACAACATGAAAGCTATTTAATAAAAAAAAGATAGATTTTATAGATACCTGTGCAAATAGTTTTTTTTGTGTCCCCTTT
>NW_027171722.1:87500-90000 GCF_036898095.1 Palaemon carinicauda
AAATGATTTTTGTGAAGCACTTAAAATCTCATTTATGAAGTGACTGAAATGACTTTTCTGAAGGCACTGAAATGACTTTATGAAAGGTCTGAAATGACTTTTATAAAGATTCAAAAATTAATTTACCGCTGCGTATTATTTGCCACGTAAAAAAGAAAAAAAAAAAGAAGAAATGATTAGATTATTGGTTCCGGCTTAGGAAGAGTGAGGTAGAGTATGTCCAGAAAGATTACGAATATTGGAATCGGGGACGGACGAAGAGATAAGAAGGGAATACGAGAGAGGAAAAATATGCTTATTTTTCTCTTCTCTTATTAAGTGACGTCGGTGGACATTGATATTTTTATTCCAGCGAATGTGGTAGATGTAATTGGACAAATTAAGTTGGATAATGGGGAAAGTTTATGAAGTTTATTCGTGCATTTGTTTAATGGTTATTCTTGTAATATACAGTTTTGAAGTATTCGCTGTTTTGTTTTATTGTATTATATTTTATATTGTATTATAAAGACAGTATTAATAATGTTTTAGGGTATACCGATATATTGGTTGATGTAAGTACAGAAAAGCCCCAAATGATAGATAAATTAATAGGTGAATCTTAAGGCAGCTCTCTCTCTCTCTCTCTCTCTCTCTCTCTCTCTCTCTCTCTCTCTCTCTCTCTCTCTCTCTCTCTCTCTATATATATATATATATATATATATATATATATATATATATATATATATATATATATATATATATATACATATATATATATATATATATATATATATATATATATATATATATATATATATATATATATATATATATAATACATGTACTACCCATTAGATAGATTTTAATACCAGTACGTTGTAACTGTGTTCAGATAACTTTGATAAATTTCTAGAACATGTATATACTGATTTATTGTGCCAAACTAAATTAAACTTTGATTATCATTGAAAAATTAGGCCAATGATTTCAAATCGTATTGTGTCTCAGGTGAAGACTTTGCTTTTCAAATCATCTTTTATATTATCGTACATAATGAAGGCATGGATACACAGGTAGGAATTCAATAAACAATTTTTGCACAAAGTATTTACTTAAAGGAATTGAGCAAAACAAATTATTTTTCCTTATAAATATATTTTAATTGGTATAACTGGCACAGAAATTAAATGGCAACAGAATTAAAAAGGATAACATTCCAATAAGTTTATGAAATCATAGAAAAAAATTAAATTAAAACATCCATTGGCCAATAAAAAAATATATGTCCGTGATTATATGCAAAATAAGGTAATCTGCATTAGAAATCTCAAGTCAATTACAAATAAATTACTTATTTATCTAATGAGATGCGCCATTTCCCTGCGCAAACCTTCATACTCCAGCCTGAAGACGCGGTCGTTCAGAAGCGTGAAGGCCTTCTGAATCCTCGAGAGTTCCTCGGTCGAATTCATTCCGTCAGTCAGTTGTTGGTATTTCCATCTAATTGCATCTTCTTTAGTTCCTCGTGGAATGCCCAACACCACATAAGGACACCGACCGCCAGTCATTTGAAGCAGATTCTCCATGAACTTCAACGCCTGAACATGTTCCTCAGGTGATTCCTTGAAGACTTCCACAGCCTCTTCCAGCAAGCCCAGCTCCATGCAGCAAAATGCCCATCTGATGCGAACATCCTTAAAGATTCCAAAGGACATCGACTGCTCAAAACATTCCTTCGCCATCGAATACTTTCTACGGTGGTAATAGGCTTTCCCCCTGAAGAAGATCCTCTTCTGTTCAGACTTCAAAGAGCAACACTGAGTGGCTCTCATCCTGAGACCTATGTATGTCAGAGAACAATGGTTATTCCCACGTCTCTGCGTGACATTGAGGCCGACCTTAGCTCTCTCCCAAGTGAGATCGCCTGTCTCGGAGAGTTGCATTGCCCTTTCAAAGTTCCTTCTTGCCAATTTGAATTTTCCCACAGAGGCATAAAGGAATCCAAATTCCAGTAATGCTTCAGCATTATCTTCATCCCTGTGAATCATCAGCGAGAGAATGTTCTTGGCGTGTTCGTATCTTTCCAGTCTGATGAGACACTGCGCTCTCGTGATGTCCAGTTTGACAACCACAGGATGGTTGGATATTAGGTCAAAAGCTTTTTCAAAACTGTAGTCATGCATTAACTCTTCTGCTTGGCGTAGAACAGATTCCAGCAGAACACCATCAATTTCTACTGCTTCTTTCTGGAGTTCTGGAAAGGATATGTTTTCTGTCATTTGATCCTTTTCCAGAATGATTTCCTTTTCTGTTAGGGTGCTGTCCTTTTGATGACCATTTCCTTCGTCAAATTCCATCAGGACACAGTTAGGTCCAGTGGCTTCTTTCTGCAGTTCTGGAGAGGTTTTCTCCTCTGCCATTTGAGTCGTTTGCAGAATGATTTCCCTTTCTGTTAGGGTGCTGTCCTTTTGAAGACCACTTCCTTCATCAAATTCCATCAGATCACAGTCAGGTTCAT
>NW_027171722.1:95000-102500 GCF_036898095.1 Palaemon carinicauda
TATTTATTAATTTATTTAATAATTACGGAGGTCTGCACTCTCAGGGGCTTTTCTCGTTTATCGTTTTATTTTTGCTTACCAAATATAGGCCTTTCATTGCAATGTATGTTGACGCAAAATAATATATTTTGAGTACCTTGATTTCATCAAAACTGAAAAAAAATATATTGGACATTGAAATTCCATTATATAAATAGACTAGAGAGGCACTCAGTAAAGCGCAGACCTCTGCCGCGGGAAGTTTGTTTTTTCGACCCTTTGCGCGACCTTGACATTTGACACTAACATATATTAAATTTCGAGGATTTTCATACACTCGAATATGAACCATGTTTGAGGTGTCTGTGACAACGATGTCCAAACTTATGGCTGATTGCGTGAAAAGGACATTTTCCTTGACCGTGACCTGGACCTTCCGAAATTTAATCGTTACCAGTTTTTTACATTACAATTAATCCATGCAAATTTCATTACTCTACGAGTAATTGTGACCAGGAAGCAGTTCAGAAACAAACACTCAAACTGAGATTAAAACATAACCTCCTTGCAACTTCGTTGGCGGAAGTAAATATGGGAAAGGTATTAGCTCTCCAAAGGTAATAAAAGAATTGCTCCAGTTTGTAGCTGTGCGGTATGCTTGGAATCCTAGAGTTTTGTTGTACAGTTAGAAGATGGTTGCAAATTTATTCCTTGCACCGGAGGCGAATAAACAGAGGGTATATGGATACGTCTGTTTGCATGCGAATTCATGCAATTTGTATGTACTGCATACGAGATAGTATCTATTGATACATATGCGCTTCCGGTTTTATGCAGAGGCTGATGGGAGACTGAAACAAAACGGCAGTGGGGTTGGGGTGAGAGGGGTGTTATGGTAGTATAATGGAGGGATGAGGGTCCTCGGACGATTTTACATTTCAGAAGTTATGGTAATCTGACCAAAGATAAGATCTTGTGTGTATAAGAGTTTAGGAATTAAGTAACTTTTAAATTGAAGGAAAAGTTACAGGTGGCATTAGGTTGATGTAGGCAAGCAGCAGGCTGGTTTTTCAACTTTGTATACATTAATTATAGTTTAAAGGTCGCTCATGAATGGTAGAGGCAAGGGACAGTGACAGTGTCGTGAAGACTGACCACATATACATATGATCAGCGTTCAAGCCCCATTTATACAAAGGAAGTGAAATGACTTTTATGGAACACTTAAAAGGACTTATGAAGGGACTAGAATCACATTTATGAAGTGACTGAAATGACTTTTCTGCAGGACCTAAAATTACTTTTATGAAGGGACTGAAAAGACTTTTATGAAGGACCTAAAATGTCTTTTATGAAGGGACTGAAATTACTTTTATGAAGGACCCAAAATGTCTTTTTATGAAGGGACTGAAAAAACTTTTATGAAGGGACTGAAAAGACTTTTATGAAGGACATAAAATGACTTTTATGAAGGGACTGAAAAGACTATTATGAAGTAACTGAAAAGGCTTATATAAAGGGAGTGAAATTACTTTAATGAAGCACTTAAAATGATTTTTATGAAGCACTTAAAATCTCATTTATGAAGTGACTGAAATGACTTTTCTGAAGGCACTGAAATGACTTATATAAAGTGACCGAAATGACTTTTTTGAAAGACGTAAAATGACTTTCATGAAGGCACTGAAATGACTTATATAAAGTGGCTGAAATGACTTTTATGAAAAACGTAAAATTACTTTTATGAAAGACGTAAAATGACTTTTATGAAGGCACTGGAATGAATTTATGAAAGGTCTGAAAAGACTCTTATGAAGATCCAGAAATGAATTAACCGCTGCGTATAATTTCCCACGTAAAAGAAGAAAAAAAATAATGATTAGATTATTGGTTCCGGCTTAGGAAGAGTGAGGTAGAGTATGTCCAGAAAGATTACGAATATTGGATTCGGGGACGGACGAAGAGATAAGAAGGGGAAATGAGAGATGAAGAACATGCTTATTTTTCTCTTCTCTTATTAAGTGACGTCGGTGGACATTGATATTTTTATTCCAGCGAATGTGGTAGATGTAATTGGGTAAATTAAGTTGGATAATGGGGAAAGTTTATGAAGTTTATTCGTGCAATTGTTTAATGGTTATTCTTGTAATATACAGTTTTGAAGTATTCGCTGTTTTGTTTCATTGTATCGTATTTTATATTGTATTTTAAAGACAGTATTAATAATGTTTTAGGTATACCGATATATTGCTTGATGTAAGCACAGAAAAGCCCCAAATGATATTGATGAATTAAAAGTTGAATCTTGAAGCAGCTCTCTCTCTCTCTCTCTCTCTCTCTCTCTCTCTCTCTCTCTCTCTCTCTCTCTCTCTCTCTCTCTCTCTCTCTCTCTCTCTCATTGGTGGTGCAATTCAATACAGAAGTCAAATAAAGAACACAAAATTTTCAAGAAATATGACCACTGATGTAATTTTTACTCAATGTCCACCTGTCTCCTTGCTTTTGCAATAAGTTTCGAACCTCCTCCATGCCGTCCAATGCTCGCATGTCGAGAAAGAGAAAGAGACATATTTTTGTTTTTTTATGCCTTTACAGCATTAGCCCAGAAGACGTTGCATGAACGCATTTTATTATGACTTGTTTATACGAGCCTTGCGGAAAGGGGAATGCCATTAATTTAATTCGTTGCTGCTTATTTTCATATTTTTTGTTGTTCATTTTGAAAAGGATTTCTGCTACGATGGATCTTGGGATTTGTTAACGTAGTGCAGACTGAGATGGTTAATTAGGAGAGAGAGAGAGAGAGAGAGAGAGAGAGAGAGAGAGAGAGAGAGAGAGAGAGAGAGAGAGAGAGAGATACGAATGTTTCTTATATTTCTCCTAGTGAAAATCTTGCGGATGTAAATTTAAATTTGAATGCAGTTTATATATATTTATATATATATATATATATATATATATATATATATATATATATATATATATATATATATATATATATATATATGTGTGTGTGTGTGTGTGTGTGTGTGTTTTTGCAAGTCAGTCAGTGCGTAATATTTAACACGAATTGACATATAGAATAAGCCAACTTATCCCGTCTCTGTAATTTTTAGAAAAAAAAAAGGCGAAACTTTTTGAATCCCTTTGGAAGATATGATTAAGAGATCATTGAATTTCCCCACTTTGGCCTTATTCCAACGAGTTTGCAACTTTAATCCTAGAGCCGAGCAAATGTTGGATTTTGTTGCCGGACGTTTTTCTTCCCTAATTTTTGAGAAAAAGTCGAGCCAGAACTTCGTGGCTTAAAGTATGCAGAGTTTTCAAATGGATAAAGATATTCTTGATAATTTTACTCACACCTGTTGGTGTTATTTTCTTCGCCAAAACCGATGGGTATGTATTCACCCCTATCGTTGTTTACTTTATTGTTTACGAGGAACTTTACACAAAAACTACCGGACCTATTTTGACCAAACTTGGTTTTCATGTTGGGTATGGCTCAAGGATGAATCTGTCGTATTTTGGATAAATTATAGTAAAGTGCAAGTACGGAGCAGTACTTTGGAAATAATCGCTATGTTAAGAAAAAAACATTTTTTTTTCTTGTGTGTGTGTGTGTGTGAAGGGTGTTACGTAAAAATTACTAGACTAATTTCAACGAAACTGGTTGGACGTGTGGGGTATGACCCAAGGACAAATCCATTAGATTTTGAGGGAAAAAATACGCAGTGGAGTTAAGAGAAAAATAACACTCCTTGTCTCGGCGAAGGTATGCTCTCTACTCTTTGCCTCTCTAGTTTTCTTAGTTTTATAATTTGTTTTCCATCTAGTTAGAAAAGTACTGTTCTGCGAAAAAAATATAATCGGAAATAGTGGAGGGAAAGAGCTTAGCTTGAAACGTTTAAGGGGGTTCCATAAAACATTTTTTTGACGTCTTAATGAAAAGGGTTTTAATCAACTGCTCCAGGAGGTAGGGAGCTGCACGCCAACCAGGAAACGTTTTAGTATAGGGGAAAAACTTTTTTTTTTTTTTTATTTACTGAAAAGTTTTAGAACTCATCGCAGATTTCTTTGGATAAGAAAATTAACAAGATTGTTTTCAACGCTACGTCTGAAGTCTTACGAATGATAGAAATGAAAAACCTATAATCATTACTTGGGAAAAATGAACTTTGCCCCGCGAGAGGAGACTTCATTCTGTGAGATGCTTAACTTGGTGGTCAATCCATTTATAAAAAAACAGAATTCCCCACGGAGAGAGAGAGAGAGAGAGAGAGAGAGAGAGAGAGAGAGAGAGAGAGAGAGAGAGAGAGAGAGAGAGAGAGAGAGAGAGAGAGAGCTTATTTATGTATGGAGAGAGGGAAAGTACATTACTTGATGCTTTCTTCACTGTCCCCATGGGGAACTCCTGGGGGAAGATGGGAGGGGATAGGGAAACTTTGCCTAAGCTAAATTTGATCGTCGGAGACATAATTTCTGAATTAAACTGCAAGAGTCTGGTCGGAAATTTATTGCAAAAGTTGGATGGACTTTGGTGGCAAGAGACGGAGGGGAAAGGGGGGATACATGGGCACTCTGACGGGATGGGGATTAGAGGGGGATGGTATTTTGCAAGGTAGGGAACTAGGAGTGATATATATATATATATATATATATATATATATATATATATATATATATATATATATATACATACATACATATACACAGTATATATAATACAAATCCCTTGGCGTGGTGAAAGGGTTTGTGTAGGGTAATGATCAGCAAAGCTTTATTAGTTGCGGTCACCCATACTAGGTTGGTTTGCTCCGAGCGATCAGACAAAAATCTCCCATCATCGCCAGTCGGCACTGGCCAGGGTAGTGATGAAAACTGGCTAAACCCCGGACACGAATAAAGAGATGTTAAGAGACCTCTGTTCAGAGGACTAGAAACGGGTGCATTTGTTGTTGTTTTTGTTGTTATATTTGTGCTTGTTGGTAACAGATCTACCAATGCCACCAGTCATTCACCTGTCAATAGGTAACCATCGTCTATTACGGTTCAAAAAGCGGATGCAAGCCAGCAGCAGGAAGTCTGCTCCCCTGCAGAACCACCCCATTAAAAGGGGGACACAAGCGACGTCAGATTTAGCCAATCCAATCCTTTGTACTTGAACCTTCACCAGAAAATTGTTGTAAGGGATTTTTTATTTCTTAGAGTTGCAGTATCTGTCAGTAATAGTAAACGTGTGTGAATCTGAAGATGCCGAAATTAGACGACGTTGATGAGTTTCAGGTCAAACGACATGGGTGTCAATTTGAATCCCTTATGGGGTTTTCTAACTGTCATTAATATTAACCGTGTGTGTATCTGTCTTCGTTTGAGTTTTGACCCTCGGAAATTCGGTGACGTTGAAGAATTCAACTTTGAACTTTGATCCTCCCTATAAATTTTCAAAATTGTGCAATTTCAATATTTGTGTGCATGAGATTATATTTTTAGCAGCGGAAAATGAAGATTTTGTCCTGGTTTTCAAGTAGATCGGATAATATTTGACGGAAATATATAGGCGAAAATGGATTCTAAGCTTTCTGGTCAGTGGGACCTTGACCTTGAGCCTATAAAGTCCAAATGTTGATAGTGTCTGGGTAAAAATTCGATGGTGAGAGATGTATAATATTAGATGAGGTAAAATACAAGAATTAAATATAATATGTATGTCGAAAAATATAATATACCGTGTTAAAGAAAGTGTTTAGTCATATAGAAAGAATGTGAAGCCCAAAGTGGACTTTTATGAAGGGAATAAAATTACTTCATGAAGGGACTGAAATTACTTTTCTGCAGGATCTAAAAGGACTTTTATGAAGGGACTGATAAGTCTTTTATCAAGGACCTAAAATGATTTTTATGAAGGGACTGAAATGACTCATATAAAGGAAGTGAAATGACTTTTATGAAGCACTTAAAATGACTTTTATGAAGGGACTAAAATCACATTTATGAAGTGACTGAAATGACTTTTCTGCAGGACCTAAAATTACTTTTATGAAGGGACTGAAAAGACTTTTATGAAGGACCTAAAATGTATTTTATGAAGGGACTGAAAAGACTTTTATGAAGGACCTAAAATGACTTTTATGAAGTGTCTGAAATGACTTTTATGAAGGCACTGAAATGACTTATATAAAGGGACTGGAATGACTTTTATGACCAAAAATGACTTTTATCAAGGCACTGAAATGACTCATATAAAGGGACTGGAATGACTTTTATGAAGGACCTAAAATGACTTTAATGAAGGCACTGAAATGACTTATATAAAGGGACTGAAATTACTTTTATGAAATACCTAAAATTACTTTTATGAAGGGCCTGGAATGACTTTATGAAAGGTCTGAAATAACTTTTATGAAGATCCTGAAATGAATTTTCGTAATCCAGAAAGATTACGAATATTGGAATCGGGGACGGACGAAGAGATAAGAAGGGAATACGAGAGAGGAAAAATATGCTTATTTTTCTCTTCTCTTATTAAGTGACGTCGGTGGACATTGATATTTTTATTCCAGTAAATGTGGTAGATGTAATTGGGCAAATTGAGTTGGATTATGGGGAAAGTTGATGAAGTTTATTCGTGCATTTGTTTAATGGTTATTCTTGTAATATACAGTTATGAAGTATTCGCTGTTTTGTTTTATTGTATTATAAAGACAGTATTAATAATGTTTTAGGGAATACCGATATATTGGTTGATGTAAGTACAGAAAAACCCCAAATGATAGATAAATTAAAAGGTGAATCTTAAAGCAGCGCTCTCTCTCTCTCTCTCTCTCTCTCTCTCTCTCTCTCTCTCTCTCTCTCTCTCTCTCTCTCTCTCCTCTCTCTCTCTCTCTCTCTCTCTATATATATATATATATATATATATATATATATATATATATATATATATATATAATATATTTATAATACGTGTACTATTCATTAGAGAGATTTTAATACCAGTGCGTTGTAACTGTGCTCGGATAACTTTGATAGCTTTCTAGAACATGCACTGATTTATTGTGCCAAACTAAATTAGACTTTGATTATCATGGAAAAATTAGGACAATGATTTCAAATCGTATTGTTTCTCAGGTTAAGACTTTGCTTTTCAAATCGCCTTCAATATTATCGTACATATTGAAGGCAAGGATACACAGGTAGGAATTTAATAAAAAAAAAATTTGCACAAAATATTTACGTAAAGGAATTGAGCAAAACAAATTATTTCACCTTATAAATATATTTTATTTTAATTGGTATAACTGGCACAGAAATTAAATGGCAACAGAATTAAAAAGCATAACATTCCAATAAGTTTATGAAATCATAGAACAAAATTAAATTAAAACATCCATTGGCCAATCAAAAATATATGTCCGTGAATATATGCAAAATACGGTAATCCGCATTAAAAATCTCAAGTCAATTACAAATAAATTACTTATTTATCTAATCAGATGCGCCATTTCCCTGCGCAAACCTTCATAC
>NW_027171722.1:107500-112500 GCF_036898095.1 Palaemon carinicauda
CAATTTTAAAGTATAATTTATTTTAAACTTTATTAAGGGATGTGCACAGACATTCACTTGTCATAACACTACAACCAGTAGACTGCGAGACAACTATAATTGATTAAAGATCGAGGATTTATAGGCGATGCAATAGCTGTGCATTATCCGTTCAGATCGTTTATAGGTCCACAAGAGGGAATCATCTAGCTTTAGTTTATTGCCCTTTTGATAGTAGGTTTAAGGTGTTGTAAGGAATGACTTTTTTATTAAGGTCATACTCTATATTCTTGTATTATTAGAATCGTTCCTCAATTGACATTTTTAGTTTTACACAAGTTCCACTTAGATATATGGGGATAGAGAAAAATTGATAAGTATTTGATCTTTGTTTTCCTATCTTTCTCTACCTTTCCCATTTAATAAAACCTTTTTATCGACACATTAATCTCCATCCTTAATGAAATGAAATATTCATCAAAAACATATATATTCAAAAGTCAATTATCATAAGGACTTAATTCAAAGTATATAAGATTACTAATATTCTTGCCGCATCAAATTAGACGGACGATATTTGTAACAAAAGAACCATTTTTATTCATATTAAACATCTTGATTCTCCTTTTCAACTCTAATGTCAATTTATAATGTCAATTTACATATTACCGCAAAACCTTTCCTTAGTTTATATTCCAGATTAGAAAGCCTTTGATGATTGATTTTAATGATGTAGTTTTTTTTTTTATCTGAGACAATATTCATATTCTTTTACTGAATTAGCCCACCCCCCCCCCCTCTCTCTCTCTCTCTCTCTCTCTCTCTCTCTCTCTCTCTCTCTCTCTCTGAGTGGTCACAAATAAAGGCTAAATCGGATAATGGTTGTTTGTGTGTATGTATATATATATATATATATATATATATATATATATATATATATATATATATATATATATATATATATATATATATATGTATGTATGTATGTATGTATGTATGTATGTATATAGTTTATCGTTTAATTTTTGCTTAACAAATATAGGCCTTTCATTGCATTGTATGTTGACGCAAAATAGTATATTTTGAGTACCCTGATTTGATCAAAACTGAAAAAAAAATATATTTGACATTGAAATTCTATTATATAAATAGACTGGAGGGGCACTCAGTAGAGCACAGACCTCTGCCGCGGAAATTTATTTTTCGACCTTTTGCGTGACCTTAACCTTTGACATTAACATATATTAATTTTCGTGGATTTTCATACACTTGAATATGAACCATGTTTGAAGTTTCTGTGACAACGATGTCCTAACTTATGGCTGATTACGTGAAAAGGACATTTTCCTTGACCGTGACCTGGACCTTCCGAAATTTAATCGTTACCAGTTTTTTACATTACAATTAATCCATGCAAATTTCATTACTCTACGAGTAATTGTGACCAGGAAGCAGTTCAGAAACAAACACTCAAACTGAGATTAAAACATAACCTCCTTGCAACTTCGTTGGCGGAAGTAAATATGGGAAAGGTATTAGCTCTCCAAAGCTAATAAAAGAATTGCTCCAGTTTGTAGCTGTGCGGTATGCTTGGAATCCTAGAGTTTTGTTGTACAGTTAGAAGATGGTTGCAAATTTATTCCTTGCACCAGAGGCGAATAAACAGAGGGTATATGGATACGTCTGTTTGCATGCGAATTCATGCAATTTGTATGTACTGCATACGAGATAGTATCTATTGATACATATGCGCTTCCGGTTTTATGCAGAGGCTGATGGGAGACTGAAACAAAACGGCAGTGGGGTTGGGGTGAGAGGGGTGTTATGGTAGTATAATGGAGGGATGAGGGTTCTCTGTCGATTTTACATTTTAAAAGTTATGGTAATCTGACCAAAGATAAGATCTTGTGTGTATAAGAGTTTAGGAATTAAGTAACTTTTGAATTAAGGGAAAAAGTTACAGGCGGTAATTAGGTTGGTGTAGTCAGCAGCAGGCTGGTTTTTCAACTTTATATACATTAATTATAGTTTAAAGGTCGCTCATGAATGGTAGAGGCAAGGGACAGTGACAGTGTAGTGAAGACTGACCACATATACATATGATCAGCGTTCAAGCCCCTTTTATACAAAGGAAGTGAAATGACTTTTATGGAACACTTAAAATGACTTATGAAGGGACTAGAATCACATTTATGAAGTGACTGAAATGACTTTTCTGCAGGACCTAAAATAACTTTTATGAAGGGACTGAAAAGACTTTTATGAAGGACCTAAAATGTCTTTTATGAAGGGACTGAAATTACTTTTATGAAGGACCCAAAATGTCTTTTTATGAAGGGACTGAAAAAACTTTTATGAAGGGACTGAAAAGACTTTTATGAAGGACATAAAATGACTTTTATGAAGGGTCTGAAAAGACTATTATGAAGTAACTGAAAAGGCTTATATAAAGGGAGTGAAATTACTTTTATGAAGCACTTAAAATTATTTTTATGAAGCACTTAAAATCTCATTTATGAAGTGACTGAAATGACTTTTCTGAAGGCACTGAAATGACTTATATAAAGTGACCGAAATGACTTTTTTGAAAGACGTAAAATGACTTTTATGAAGGCACTGAAATGACTTATATAAAGTGGCTGAAATGACTTTTATGAAAAACGTAAAATGACTTTTATGAAAGACGTAAAATGACTTTAATGAAGGCACTGGAATGAATTTATGAAAGGTCTGAAATGACTCTTATGAAGATCCAGAAATGAATTAACCGCTGCGTATAATTTCCCACGTAAAAAGAAAAAAAAATAATGATTAGATTATTGGTTCCGGCTTAGGAAGAGTGAGGTAGAGTATGTCCAGAAAGATTACGAATATTGGAATCGGGGACGGACGAAGAGATAAGAAGGGGATATGAGAGAGGAAAAACATGCTTATTTTTCTCTTCTCGTATTAAGTGACGTCGGTGGACATTGATATTTTTATTCCAGCAAATGTGGTAGATGTAATTGGACAAATTAAGTTGGATAATGGGGAAAGTTTATGAAGTTTATTCGTGCAATTGTTTAATGGTTATTCTTGTTATATACAGTTTTGAAGTATTCGCTGTTTTGTTTCATTGTATCGTATTTTATATTGTATTTTAAAGACAGTATTAATAATGTTTTAGGTACACCGATATATTGGTTGATGTAAGTACAGAAAAGCCCCAAATGATATTGATGAATTAAAAGTTGAATCTTGAAGCAGCTCTCTCTCTCTCTCTCTCTCTCTCTCTCTCTCTCTCTCTCTCTCTCTCTCTCTCTCTCTCTATATATATATATATATAATACATGTACTACCCATTAAAGATTTTAATACCA
Organism: Palaemon carinicauda; assembly: GCF_036898095.1. Classification (NCBI taxonomy): domain Eukaryota; kingdom Metazoa; phylum Arthropoda; class Malacostraca; order Decapoda; family Palaemonidae; genus Palaemon; species Palaemon carinicauda. The sequence goes on from NW_027171722.1 coordinate 110,839, forward strand.
GTACGTTGTAACTGTGTTCAGATAACTTTGGTAAGTATCAAGAACATGTACTGATTTACTGTGCCAAACTAAATTGAACTTTGATAATCATGGAAAAATTAGGCCAATGATTTCAAATCGTATTGTTTCTCAGGTTAAGACTTTGCTTTTCAAATCGTCTGTTATATTATCGTACATAATGAAGGCATGGATACACAGGTAGGAATTTAATAAACAATTTTTGCACAAAGTATTTACATAAAGGAATTGAGCAAAACAAATTATTTCTCCTTATAAATATATTTTATTTTAATTAGTATAACTGGCACAGAAATTAAATGGCAACAGAATTAAAAAGCATAACATTCCAATAAGTTTATGAAATCATAGAAAAAAATTAAATTAAAACATCCATTGGCCAATCAAAAACTATATGTCCGTGATTATATGCAAAATAAGGTAATCCGCATTGAAAATCTCAAGTCAATTACAAATAAATTACTTATTTATCTAATCAGATGCGCCATTTCCCTGCGCAAACCTTCATACTCCAGCCTGAAGATGCGGTCGTTCAGAAGCGTGAAGGCCTTCTGAATCATCACGAGTTCCTCGGCTGACATTGTTCTGTCAATCAGTTGTTGGTATTTCCATCTAATTGCATCTTCTTTAGTTCCTCGTGGAACGCCCAACACCACATAAGGACACCGACCGCCAGTCAATTGAAGCAGCTTCTCCATGAACTTCAACGCCTGACCATGTTCCTCAGGTGATTCCTTGAAGACTTCCAGAGCCTCTTCCAGCAAGCCCAGTTCCATGCAGCAAAATGCCCATCTGATGCGAACATCCTTAAAGATTCCAAAGGACATCGACTGCTCAAAACATTCCTTCGCCATCGAATACTTTCTACGGTGGTAATAGGCTTTCCCCCTGAAGAAGATCCTTTTCTGTTCAGACTTCAAAGAGCAACACTGAGCGGCTCTCATCCGGAGACCTATGTATGTCAGCGAACAATGGTTATTCCCACGTCTCTGCGTGACATTGAGGCCGACCTTGGCTCTCTCCCAGGTGGGATCGCCTTTCTCAGAGAGTTGCATTGCCCTTTCAAAGTTCGTTCTTGCCAATTTGAATTTTCCCACGGAGGCATAAAGGAAGCCAAATTCTAGTAAGGCTTCAGCATTATCTTCATCCGTGTGAATCATCAGCGAGAGAATGTTCTTGGCGTGTTCGTATCTTTCCAGTCTGATAAGACACTGCGCCCTCGTGATGTCCAGTTTGACAACCACAGGATGGTTGGATATTAGGTCAAAAGCTTTTTCAAAACTGTAGTCATGCATTAACTCTTCTGCTTGGCGTAGAACAGATTCCAGCAGAACACCATCAATTTCTTCTGCTTTATGGAGTTCTGGAAAGGATATGTTTTCAGTCGTTTGATCCTTTACCAGAATGGTTTCCTTGGAGCGTTTGTAGGGTGACGGCCAGATCCCGTAGAAAACGGAAATATTCTGAACTGTGGCCGTCGTTCTGAAAACGATTTTGGCGGGAGAAGCTAACTTAAAAAACCCACCTAACCTATGCTAAAAGCCGTATCCTTACCCAGGGGGGCTTCGCTCCGCCGGACCCCCCCCCCCCCTTACACAACAGTTTACTTACCTACGAGTACGAAGGGAGAAGCTAACTTAAAAA
>NW_027171722.1:117500-122500 GCF_036898095.1 Palaemon carinicauda
CTCTCTCTCTCTCTCTCTCTCTCTCTCCTCTCTCTCTCCTCTCTCTCTCTCTCTCTCTCTCTCTCTGAGTGGTCACCAATAAAGGCTAAATCCGATAATGGTTGTTTGTATATGTGTATATATGTACACACACACACACACACACACACACACATATATATATATATATATATATATATATATATATATATATATATATATATATATATATATATATTAATTGTGTATATATATGTATGCATACATACATATATCTATCTATCTATCTATCTCTATCTATTTATCTATCTATCTATATATATATATATATATATATATATATATATATATATATATATATATATATATATATATATATATATATATATATTATTACGGAGGTCTGCACTCTCAGGGGCTTTTTTCGTTTATCGTTTTATTTTTGCTTACCAAATATAGGCCTTTCATTGCTATGAATGTTGACGCAAAATAGTATATTTTGAGTACCATGATTTGATCAAAACTGAAAAAAAAATATATTGGACATATAAATTCTATTATATAAATAGACTAGAGAGGCACTCAGTAGAGCGCAGACCTCTTCCACGGGAAGTTTATTTTTCGACCCTTTGCGCGACCTTGACCTTTTACATTAACATATATTAATTTTCGTGGATTTTCGTACAATCAAATATGAACCATGTTTGAAGTCTCTGTGACAACGATGTCCAAGCTTATGGCTGATTACGTGAAATGGACATTTTGCTTGACTGTGACCTTGACCTTCCAAAATTTAATCGTTACCAGTTTTTTTACATTACAATTAATCCATGCAAATTCATTACTCTACGAGTAATTGTGACCAGGAAGTAGTTCAGAAACAAACACTCAAACTGAGATTAAAACATAACCTCTTTGCAATTTCGTTGGCGGAAGTAAATATGGGTAAGGTATTAGCTCTCCAAAGCTAATAAAAGAATTGCTCCAGTTTGTAGCTGTGCGGTATGCTTGGAATCCTAGAGTTTTGTTGTACAGTTAGAAGATGGTTGCAAATTTATTCCTTGCACCAGAGGCGAATAAACAGAGGGTATATGGATACGTCTGTTTGCATGCGAATTCATGCAATTTGTATGTACTGCATACGAGATAGTATCTATTGATACATATGCGCTTCCGGTTTTATGCAGAGGCTGATGGGAGACTGAAACAAAACGGCAGTGGGGATGGGGTGAGAGGGGTGTTATGGTAGTATAATGGAGGGATGAGGGTCCTCTGTCGTTTTTACATTTTAGAAGTTATGGTGATCTGACCAAAGATAAGATCTTGTGTGTATAACAGTTTAGGAATTAAGTAACTTTTAAATTAAGGGAAAAAGTTACAGGCGGTAATTAGGTTGGTGTAGTCAGCAGCAGGCTGGTTTTTCAACTTTATATACATTAATTATAGTTTAAAGGTCGCTCATGAATGGTAGAGGCAAGGGACAGTGACAGTGTAGTGAAGACTGACCACATATACATATGATCAGCGTTCAAGCCCCATTTATACAAAGGAAGTGAAATGACTTTTATGGAACACTTAAAATGACTTATGAAGGGACTAGAATCACATTTATGAAGTGACTGAAATGACTTTTCTGCAGGACCTAAAATTACTTTTATGAAGGGACTGAAAATACTTTTATGAAGGACCTAAAATGTCTTTTATGAAGGGACTGAAATTACTTTTATGAAGGACCCAAAATGTATTTTTATGAAGGGACTGAAAAGACTTTTATGAAGGACATAAAATGACTTTTATGAAGTTTTATGAAGGGACTGAAAAGACTATTATGAAGTAAATGAAAAGGCTTATATAAAGGGAGTGAAATGACTTTTATGAAGCACTTAAAATTATTTTTATGAAGCACTTAAAATCTCATTTATGAAGTGACTGAAATGACTTTTCTGAAGGCACTGAAATGACTTATATAAAGTGACCGAAATGACTTTTTTGAAAGACGTAAAATGACTTTTATGAAGGCACTGAAATGACTTATATAAAGTGGCTGAAATGACTTTTATGAAACCCGTAAAAGGACTTTTATGAAAGACGTAATATGACTTTTATGAAGGCACTGGAATGAATTTATGAAAGGTCTGAAAAGACACTTATGAAGATCCAGAAATGAATTAACCGCTGCGTATAATTTCCCACGTAAAAAGAAAAAAAATAATGATTAGATTATTGGTTCCGGCTTAGGAAGAGTGAGGTAGAGTATGTCCAGAAAGATTACGAATATTGGAATCGGGGACGGACGAAGAGATAAGAAGGGGATATGAGAGAGGAAAAACATGCTTATTTTTCTCTTCTCTTAAGTGACGTCGGTGGACATTGATATTTTTATTCCAGCGAATGTGGTAGATGTAATTGGACAAATTAAGTTGGATGATGGGGAAAGTTTATGAAGTTTATTCGTGCATTTGTTTAATGGTTATTCTTGTAATATACAGTTTTGAAGTATTCGCTGTTTTGTTTTATTGTATTATATTTTATATTGTATTATAAAGACAGTATTAATAATGTTTTAGGGTATACCGATATATTGGTTGATGTAAGTACAGAAAAGCCCCAAATGATAGATAAATTAATAGGTGAATCTTAAGGCAGCTCTCTCTCTCTCTCTCTCTCTCTCTCTCTCTCTCTCTCTCTCTCTCTCTCTCTCTCTCTTTATATATATATATATTATATATATATACATATATATATATACATATATATATATATATATAATATATATATAATATATATATATATATATATATATATATATATATATATATATATATATATATAATATATATATATATAATACATGTACTACCCATTAGATAGATTTTAATACCAGTACGTTGTAACTGTGTTCAGATAACTTTGATAAATTTCTAGAACATGTATATACTGATTTATTGTGCCAAACTAAATTAAACTTTGATTATCATTGAAAAATTAGGCCAATGATTTCAAATCGTATTGTGTCTCAGGTGAAGACTTTGCTTTTCAAATCGTCTTTTATATTATCGTACATAATGAAGGCATGGATACACAGGTAGGAATTCAATAAACAATTTTTGCACAAAGTATTTACTTAAAGGAATTGAGCAAAACAAATTATTTTTCCTTATAAATATATTTTAATTGGTATAACTGGCACAGAAATTAAATGGCAACAGAATTAAAAAGGATAACATTCCAATAAGTTTATGAAATCATAGAAAAAAATTAAATTAAAACATCCATTGGCCAATCAAAAAATATATGTCCGTGATTATATGCAAAATAAGGTAATCTGCATTAGAAATCTCAAGTCAATTACAAATAAATTACTTATTTATCTAATGAGATGCGCCATTTCCCTGCGCAAACCTTCATACTCCAGCCTGAAGACGCGGTCGTTCAGAAGCGTGAAGGCCTTCTGAATCCTTGCGAGTTCCTCGGTCGAATTCGTTCCGTCAGTCAGTTGTTGGTATTTCCATCTAATTGCATCTTCTTTAGTTCCTCGTGGAATGCCCAACACCACATAAGGACACCGACCGCCAGTCATTTGAAGCAGATTCTCCATGAACTTCAACGCCTGAACATGTTCCTCAGGTGATTCCTTGAAGACTTCCACAGCCTCTTCCAGCAAGCCCAGCTCCATGCAGCAAAATGCCCATCTGATGCGAACATCCTTAAAGATTCCAAAGGACATCGACTGCTCAAAACATTCCTTCGCCATCGAATACTTTCTACGGTGGTAATAGGCTTTCCCCCTGAAGAAGATCCTCTTCTGTTCAGACTTCAAAGAGCAACACTGAGTGGCTCTCATCCTGAGACCTATGTATGTCAGAGAACAATGGTTATTCCCACGTCTCTGCGTGACATTGAGGCCGACCTTGGCTCTCTCCCAGGTGGGATCGCCTTTCTCAGAGAGTTGCATTGCCCTTTCAAAGTTCGTTCTTGCCAATTTGAATTTTCCCACGGAGGCATAAAGGAAACCAAATTCTAGTAAGGCTTCAGCATTATCTTCATCCGTGTGAATCATCAGCGAGAGAATGTTCTTGGCGTGTTCGTATCTTTCCAGTCTGATGAGACACTGCGCCCTCGTGATGTCCAGTTTGACAACCACAGGATGGTTGGATATTAGGTCAAAAGCTTTTTCAAAACTGTAGTCATGCATTAACTCTTCTGCTTGGCGTAGAACAGATTCCAGCAGAACACCATCTATTTCTTCTGCTTTCTGGAGTTCTGGAAAGGATATGTTTTCTGTCATTTGATCCTTTACCAGAATGGTTTCCTTTTCTGTTAGAGTGCTGTCCTTTTGAAGACCATATCCTTCGTCAAATTCCATCAGGACACAGTTAGGTCCAGTGGCTTCTTTCTGGAGTTCTGGAGAGGTTTTCTCCTCTGCCATTTGAGTCTTTTGCAGAATGATTTCCCTTTCCGTTAGGGTGTTGTCCTTTTGAAGACCATCTCTTTCGTCAAATTTCATTAGATCACAGTCAGGTTCATCGGCTTCTTTCTGGATTTTTGGGAAGGTTTTCTCCTCTGCCATTTGAGTCTTTTCCAGAATGATTTCCCTTTCTGTTAGGGTGCTGTCCTTTTGAAGACCATTTCCTCCGTCAGATTCCATCAGATCACAGTCAGGTTCATCGGCTTTTTTCTGGAGTTCTGGAGAGGTTTCCTCCTCTGCCATTTGAGTCTTTTCCAGAATGATTTCCCTTTCTGTTAGAGTGCTGTCCTTTTGAAGACCATTTCCTTCGTCAAATTCCATCAGATCACAGTCAGGTTCATCGGCTTCTTTCTGGAGTTCTGGAGAGATTTCCTCCTCAGCCATTTGAGTCTTTTCCAGAATGATTTTCCTCTCTCCTTGGGCGCTGTCCTCATGGAGACCATTTACGTCTTCGTCAGATTTATTGGTGGTCTTTGAATCTTCTTCCTGTCTCATCTCAGAGTCTGATTGATGCTGTAATTCCTTGATACCAATCTTTGCCTGATCATCGCTT
>NW_027171722.1:127500-138558 GCF_036898095.1 Palaemon carinicauda
TATATATATATATATATATATATATATATATATATATATATTGCCAAATGCCTTCATTCGATTAAATCCCTTGTACATAAATACTTTTGAGAAATATGTTTAAAAGATATGTATAGATATTTTCTACCCATCCATGATTTATCTGAGAGTTACACTCACAAACACACACATACGCACATATATATATGTGTATATATATACTGTATATATATAGTGTATGTGTTTATTTACATAAGTATGTACGTATATTTGTAGATTAAATAACTACAGCACAAATTAGAAATTTCTTTTAAATTGCTGATGAGCAAATTTCCCAATATGACTTACATTATATATATATATATATATATATATATATATATATATATATATATATATATATATATATATATATATATGTATATATATGTATATATATATAAACATATATATAAACATATAATTTCATCTTTCCAGGAAAAATTAAGGCTAACATCATCCATACATAAACTTAAAATCATTGCTAGGCTAGTTCATGTTGAATAAATATACAGAAACACATACGCATCCTTTCCACCGATCCTTAAAGCAAGCCTTCCGTAATAAAAGCAATAGCATATAGTTTCGTATCTTGGAACGATCCAATACAAACTACAATTTCAATTTCGAATAAGCCTGGCTTCCAGAAGATATCCGGGAATCATGCTTGGGAGAAGGCAATAAAAAAGGAGTGTAGGATACGTTGGCCTTATGGATTTAGGCTTTTGCTTTTAAAAGGAAATGGGGCGTACAGAGGATGTTATATGTTCAACTAGGATATTATTATTATTATTATTATTATTATTATTATTATTATTATTATTATTATTACTAGCCAAGGCACACGCTCTTGCTTGAGGGTACACTCGGGTACGCTGTTCTATCTCTTTTGAGGTTGTTATTGTTCTTAAAATATTTCATTTTTATTTTTTTATTACTACTTTTGTAGTTTATTTCCTTGTTTCCTTTTTTTCACTGGGCTATTTTTCCTTATTGGAGCACTTGGGTTTATAGCGCCTTGCTTTTCCAATGAGGGTTATAGCTTGGCTTGTAATAATAATAATAATAACAACAATGATAATAATAATAATAATGATAGTAATAATTAATAATAATAATAATAATAATAATAATAATAATAATAATAATGATGATGATGATGATGATGATGATGATGATGGTGATGATAATAATAATAATGATACAACCCTTAGTACGGAAAAACAGGATGTTATAAGCCCAAGATCTCCAATGGGTAAAATAGCCTAGCGAGGAAAGGGAGTAAAGAAATAAATAAATAAATTATCAGATAAGAAATGAACATTAATATATTTTATTAGTAGTAACAACAATAAACTAAGTCTTTCATTTATAAACTATAAAGAGAGACTTAAGTTCAGCCTGTTTAGCGTAAAACCATTCGCTTCAAATATGAACTTTAGGAAGTACATGAATGAGAAGTAACATTCCCTTCGGTCTTGAATTAAAAAGAAAAATAGATTCTAAAAAATTCAACTCATACAACACCATCACCACCAGGTCTCCTCCATTTCCTCAAGCTTTCTATCCTCCTCCTCCTCCTCCTCCTCCTCCTCCTCCTCCTTTTATCGGGCTTGTTGGGTCTCCGTGTAGCACAGAATATGGAATATTCTGGGGCTGTGGAGAGTTCCTTCGCTGCAAACTGGGTATTGCAGCCGGGTTAAAATGATATTCAATTGGGATTGTAATATCGTGTTGCTTGGTAAAGTGGAATTATAGATTCCGCAGGAAATATGGAATTGCTTGGGAAAGGAAATCGCAGGCGATATTTCATTGTTGGAGATATGGGCCTAGTTTGTATTCGGAAACAAAGGCCCTTTCATGAAATGGCTGGCAGACGCTGAATATATTATCGAGAGACGCATCGTAGTGTGTTGTGTTTGAGATAGAGTACTTGAATATGATTATTGTTTAAAGAATGTTTAGCTGGGTGTAATGTCATTTGTAGTGTGTACATCATTATTGATGTTGTTTACATTATTTGCTATTGGTCTTCGATTTATATGTAGTGTTTCATTATATCTAATTAGTATATCATTGCATTTCATCATCATCATCATCATCTCCTACGCCTATGGACGCAAAGAGCCTCGATTAGATTTCGCCAGTCATATCTATCTTGAGCTTTTAAATCAATACTTCTCTATTCATCATCTCCTACGTCACGCTTCATGATCATTATATTTCATCATCATCATCTCCTCCAACGCCTATTGACGAAATGGTCCTCGGTTAGATTTTGCCAGTCGTCTCCTACTTCACGCTTCATAGTCATCATCATCATCATCATCATCATCATCTCCTCTTACGCCTATTGACGCAAAGGGTCTCGGTTATATTTCACCAGTCGTCTCTATCTTGAGCTTTTAAATCAATACTTCTCTAGTCATCATCTCCTACTTCACGCTTCATGGCCCTCAGCCATGTAGGCCTGGGTCTTCCATGTCTTCTAGTGCCTTGTGGAGCCCAACTGAACGTTTTGTGAACTAATCTCTCTTGGGGAGTGCGGAGAACATGCCCAAACCTTCTTCATCTACCCCTCAGATACCTTTTACTCATCTGTCAGTGAATTAATAAATTCTTGATCATATTATGGTTTCAAATGGTTAAGAATAAAAAATAAATTATTGTTTTAATGGCTTAAAACACATTATATCCTGTAATCATGTTTACCATATACGAGTTAAAATATACATGAAGGAAAAATTAAGTATTTATAGGGTTTTACTGAAAGTTATTACACGAGGTAACAAAACCTTATTTTTTTTTTAGCAGTCTTTATGGTCAGACTAGAATATTTAAGGACGTGGAAGTTCATTAACATATTTATGTTATTAAGCCATTACCAGGAAAGTTTGGAAATGATTTTTTCTCATAATTTTGTTCATTTATGCATCAGTTTGTTTATTGGGCTTTCCTAGTACATGGTTGAAAGGATTTCAGTCAGAAATCGCTCGTTTGTGTATATTATTATTATCATTATTATTATTATTAGTATTAGTATTATTACCATTATTATTATTATTATTATTATTGTTATTATTATTACTATTTTTATTATGATTATTATTATTATTATTATTATTATTATTATTATTATTATTATTATTATTTTTATTATTATTATTATTATTATTATTATTATTAGCTAAACTACATCTTTAGTTGGAAAAGCAAGATGCTATAAGCCCAAAAGCTCCAACAGGAAAATATAGCCCAGTGAGAAAAGGAGATAAGGAAACAAATAGGATAGTGCGCCTGAGTGTACTCTCAAGCAAGAGAATTCTTCCCCAATACAGTAGATGACCATGGCACAGAGGCTATGGCAGTACCCAAGACTAGAGATCAATGGTTTGATTTTGGAGAGTCTTAGAAGAGCTGCTTACCATAGATAAATTCTTCTACCCTTACCAAGTGGATAGTAACTACTGAACAATTACAGTATAGTAGTTAACCCCTTGAGTGAAGAATTTGTCGGTTATCTTTGTGTTGTCAAGCGTGTGAGAAAATAGGAAACTTTTCAGTGAATGTGTAGGCAAACGAAAAATGACTCGTAACCAGAGTGGGATCCAATGTGGTACTTAGCTTTTCATCGAAACTCCTTGTTATGGTTTAGAGAATTTCAGTTGGATTCCCTACATGACTAGACAATAATTTATGTGTGCAAAAAGAGAAATTACACTATCAGTCTTGACATCACAACAGCCGGTAAACGATTATGATGTTTCAATGACACTTAATAAAAGAGGAGGTCATTTTATGTCATGATAAAAGAGGAGGTCATTTTATTTCAATGACAACTGATAAAAGAGGTCATTTTGTTCCAATGAAACTCGACAAAAGAGAGATTTTGTTTCAATTAAACTTGATAAAAGAAGAGGTCATTTTGTTTCAATGACACTTGATAAAAGAAGAGATTATTTTGTTTCAGTGAAACTTGATAAAAGAAAAGTTCATTTTGTTTCAATGAAACTTGATTAAAGAGGGGGTAATTTTTTTTTTCAGTGAAACTTGATAAAAGAAGAGGTTATTTTGTTTCAATGAAGATCGATAAAAGAAGAGATCATTTTGCTTCAGTGAAACTTGATAAAATAAGAGATCATTTTGTTTCAGTGAAACTTGATAAAAGAAAAGTTCATTTTGTTTCAATGAAACTTGATTAAAGAGGAGGTAATTTTTTTTTTAAGTGAAACTTGATAAAAGAAGAGGTTATTTTGTTTCAATGAAGATCGATAAAAGAAGAGATCATTTTGCTTCAGTGAAACTTGATAAAATAAGAGATCATTTTGTTTCAGTGAAACTTGATAAAAGAAGAGGTCGTTTCATTTCTATACGTATATTTCTAACCCTTACCTTTATCATTGCAACCTACATTTCATGGTTTCATTTCGGTCAGACTTGGTACAAAGATTGACCCCTTTGCAATGACGTGTATCAAGTGATATCTCTGCTTGTTTTCCAGGTAATTTTACGGTGACATTGAAGCCTTGAGGGAGATGTATGAAGTGAATGGCGTTCATCCTAAAGTGGAGGGATGCTGAGTGTTAGATCTACTTGTGTAGTATGTTTATCTCGAGAAGAATCCAAAGAATGGATGATAATGGCCTTATATATATATTATATATATATATATATATATATATATATATATATATATATATATATATATATATATATATATATATATATATATTTATGAATATATACATACAGTATATGCATAGATATTTTTATATATGTGTATTACTAATATTATTTTTTTCTAGCTAAGCTATACAACCCTAGTAGGAAAAGCTAGATGATATACATACATACACACACACTCATATATATATATATATATATATATATATTATATATATATATATATATATATATATGTGTGTGTGTAATAATAATAATAATAATAATAATAATAATAATAATAATAATGATGATGATGATATGTATATATGTATCCATATCAACCTATGAAAGCTCACTGGATTACTTTACGACAAAAAAAAAAAAAAACAACCTATTAGAAAATCTCCTTTTGTTTCTGCTTGGTCTAGCGGTCATCCATAAGTCATTGGTCTGGGTGTGACCTTTTCCAAAGTTCGCTCTTCTCCCATATGACCTGAAGTTTGCGAAAATCGATGGATGCTTGGAGGGCGGACACCGCTTTTGTTCAAGACGGCCTTATGGATCGACTTCCATGCGTATGTGACAAGTGGAAATGTCAAGATATGTCAGAACGCACTTGTTTGACCATCTCCCTGCGACGGTAGACATCTATCTGAACTTTCGAACTTACGCTCGCTCTCACGCACATCTATATTTTCAAAGCCATGTGTTGTGTGTGTGTGTGTTTGTGTGTGTATATATATATATATGTGTGTGTGTGTGTGTGTGTGTGTATGTAGGCAGGGATGATGCATTTATTTATGAATATATCATTATATAAATGTGAAGTCAAGTGCTATATTGTATCCAAAATTCAAACTATTCAAGATAAGTAATATGACCTACGAAGATAAAACTATGGTTTAATATTTTTATGCATAAATATTCCTAAGTGTATCTGTGAAAAACTATAGTGTGTGTATATATATACACACACACACACACACATATATATATATATATATATATATATATATATATATATATATATATATACATATAACATATGTATATTGATATTAGCGAAAGAATAAATGAACAAGCTTATTTTCTTGCTTATTAATCAATTAGGTTTGGGTTTGTCACAATCCAGCTGGGACTGAGTACGATTCCTGTTAGGTCTTTACACACACACTCTCTCTCTCTCTCTCTCTCTCCTCTCCCTCTCTCTCTCTCTCTCTCTCTCTCTCTTCTCTCTCTCTCTCTCTCTCTCTCTCAAAATTGACATGTAAGTCAAGTTCCAAAGCCTCCCATTTTGCATACAAGAAGATTTTTTTACCAAATGGGCCGTCGCTTATATCTACTTTTTGAAATTATCTTGTAATTATATGTAAACAAAAATTTAGCATACTGCTTTTTTCGTATGGTTTTGTAAAAAGATATACTAGCTTTATTGAAACACACAATCTCCTGGGGTGAAAAAATCCATCTTTTATTTTATATTCTTCTAAATTAAGAATGTTCTGGTATGCACGTTTTAGGGGGTGGCTACTTCCTAACTGATTTCTAGTCCTCTCATTCCATCGTCCTTTATTCGCGCTTTTTATTCCAGTAGGCAAACTTTTTATCCTGCGAAGGCTTTTCCGTGTCCTTGTTGATCCCAATTTTATTATTATTATTATTATTATTATTATTATTATTATTATTATTGTTGTTATTATTATTGCTATTACTGGCTAAGCTACAACCCTAGTTGGAAAATCAGGAGGCTATAAGCTCAGGGGCTCCATTGGAAGAAACAGCCCATATTATTGTTATTATTGTTATTACTGGCTAAGCTACAGCCCTAGTTGGAAAGAGCAGGATTCTATAAGCCAAGGCTTCAACAGGGAAAACTGCCCATATTATTATTATTATTTTTATTATTATTATTATTATTATTTTTATTATTATTATTATTATTATTATTATTATTATTATTATTATTATTATATTATTACTACTGCTACCACTGGCTAAGCTACAACCTAGTTGGAAAAGCAGGATGCTATAAGCTCAAGGGATTCAACAGGGAAAAAACAGCCCATATAATTATTATTATTATTACTACTACTACTACTACTACTACTACTACTACTACTACTACTACTACTACTACTACTACATACTACTACTGGCTAAGCTACAACCCTAGTTAGAAAATCAGAATGGTATAAGCCCAAGGGTTTGCATTGTGATAACAAAAACGAGAAACAACCACCCGACCTGATGGTTTTTGCATGCGGGTCTTGTTTCTCTTTCTCCCTTGTCTGCGAAGTCCTCCAAGTCTTTAGTCCTTAAACACGCGTGGTGTTGTGATCCTGCTTTGGAGGTGTACTTCACGATTATCTGTATTGTGTGTAGATCACTCGCCTACCTTTATTTCTTATGAATGAATAATTTTTTTTCAAGTAACTCTCGTCGCATCGAAAGGCTAGGCCATTATACCTTGTTCGTTTGAACTACACTTTGGCGTTTACTCGTTCTTCTCTATTCGGTATTTGTAAACATAGATTTTTTGTAACTTGAAATACGGTGTATTTTGCTTGGAAAACAACCTCATTTTTTCATTCACTCAAATATGTAAAAATGTTAGATGTTTTCTTTCAATCTTTGGCTTTTGAAATTCAGGTTAGAACACATAGGGTTTATATGACATGACACAAGAAGCATATTTAAGAGGTAATTTTTAAATTAATTTCCACCATTTACCGTAGACTTATGCCAGTTTAAATGTCGTATACATAGAATCCTGTCGCACGTGTTTATATAAAAATTAATATAATGCATTAGCATTATATTGCCCTTATTTTATAACTAATATTATAAATGTATTTCATGTGCAGTTGGACACATGAATTTCTCGATACTGCGTGGATAGATTCTGTTTATAGCCCCGCCCACCACCTCTGCCATATCTTCTTTCACTAGCTGTATGGTAACTCGTCACGCAGTATGCATGTGATACGGTGCATTTCTTCGCAGCGAGGGTGTGCCAAGGAATTCTTGTGTCCAACTGTACATCTTCGAGTCGTAGTTATTAATAGAAATTACCCCAGGTTACTATGGGTGAACTACGGTTCTTCAAATTGTAGGTTGTGAATTTTACAGATTTGTAATTTGAGAAATCCATTTAAGATGATTTCAAAGTTAAGGTCGTGTTCGAAATAAACATTGCAGATTACGTCGATTAAAATTACATTTACTTGTGTACAATGATCTGGGGTCTGTAATCTCAATACAGTGAGCTAATGTATTTTGCTCATTCATGTAGATTGACGTGTTTTGGAAAACATCTTGAAATTCCAAATAGCTTACTCTCCATTCTTTGAATAATGGAAGATTGTGGGATTACAACATAATCTTTTCTTATAGGCTGATGTATTTAAGTACTAAACTGAAACGGTCCTTGAAATAACGTTCTCGATCTGTACGTCACTTGTTTTAACCATTTTATATTTTTAGCTGTTTTTCATATCAAGTGCGATGATTTAAGCTTTATTGATAAATAGATTAATGAGTTTCTAGCCTCCTAGATAGTACAGTGGTAACGTTTTCGCCTAGCATTCACATGACAGCAGATCAATCCCAACCCGGGACCGTGTGTTTAAGCTGTTTACTGTGGAGGCCCCACTGCTGTGGTTGGGCACCACAGTGGGGGCCTGGCCTTGCCAGGATGATGTTCTGGTTCTGGTGATCATCTATTCTGATAAAACTGGAACAGAAACCGAACACCTTTAAATTTAATTTTTAGATTTAGAAGAAAAAAAGGTAAAGTGTGGCAGAAATATATCGTAAAATGAGCTTTGTATTTAACCTGCATTTGCCTCTAGATATAAGAATAAAAATGATCGTAAAATAAGCTTTTGTATTCAACATGTATTTACCTCCAAAGAAAAGAACAATTATCATGTCATTAGCATGAATTTTAAGTCAAGTCGAGCGCCTACCTTCATCCAAGTTACTGCTCCTGTGGTTTAGGAAATTGGAATGATCTCTCTAATCAGGCAGTTGAATCGCTGGAACTTCAGAATTCAGAAGTTAAAACTTGCAGGCGAATGTTTTCAAGTTGAGCAGGCTGACACGAGTGTCTCTTCATAGTTTTATATTTGACAGATCTGTTTTAACTTTGTTACTGGACCTTAGGATATTTTTATATTCTTTATGCATTAATTTTCATGTAGTTTATTAATTTGGTTATAATTTTTTCCTCACTGGCTATTTTTCCTTGTTGGAGCAATTTGGGTAATAGCATCATGCTTTTCTCAACGAGGGTTGTGGCTTAGTTACTACTACTACTACTACTACTACTACTACTACTACTACTACTACTACTACCATGAAAATTTACTAATGTGCAAAATTATCACATATATATATATATATATATAATATATATATATATATATATATATATATATATATATATATATATATATATATCCTTAGTTCTCGTAATTAACATAATGTTTTAAGATTTCATCGAAGCGCATCTTTCTGACTCGGCTTTACAGAAATATATTGGAAATAATTTTTCAGCTTTTCCTAAGCGATGATTTTTTTTCATTCATATCTATTGGAAGTAAGTAAAAATCTAGTTTGTGTGAGTTAAAAAAAATATTTAAATCCCTCTGAACAAAATATTCCGATTGGCTTGTTCATAGTCATTCATGGAAATCCCAGATTGGCCGACGTGTTCAAATTTTTTCATGGATTTATTGAAGTGTGATTCTCCCTTTTGTAGTGATGTGAATTTTGTAGAAAGGGGTTTTGGTACCATTGCTTAGTCTTTCTTTTCTGCTCTATATCATTACACGTAATTAATTCTGTATTATATGTAGCATAAGCCTCCTTGCTAGTACAGTGGTATAGCGTTCGCCTAGCATTCCCATGGCGGTAGATCGATCCCAGCTTGGGACCACGATTTTAAGCTGTTTACTGGGGAGGCCACTGCTGTGGTTGGGCACCACGGGAGGGGGGTGGGGGGTGCTTTCCCCCCTGACGTTTTGGTGATCATCAATTCTAATGAAACTGGAACTGAAACCAGAAATCTTTAACCTTTAAGAGCTTGGATGAATGGGACAGTAACTTGTTATTAAAATTAAATTCGAACAAATTAAGTGAAGATATTAACAAATTTGTTTTAGGACATACTGACAGAGTAAATTACGTCTGGAACATAATTAATATTATTATTATTATTATTATTATTATTATTATTATAAGTATAAATATAATTATTATTATTATTATTATTATTATTATTATTTTTATCATCATTATTATTAATATGATTATTATATTTATTATTATTAATATAATTATTATGATTATTATTATAAATATTATTATTGTTATTATGATTATTATTATTATTATTATTATTATTATTATTATTATTATTATTGTTGTTGTTGTTGTTGTTGTTGTTGTTGTTATTAAAGTATTCCCAAGAATCACCTCAATCTATGTTCGAGAATAGAGGGAATAGATTGATGGAGAGATTATCCCATATTGCATTATGAAGCTTACGCACAAATCGCACCACACGTCCATTTCTCTCTCTCCCTCCCCCTCCCTCACCCTACATCCCCCTCCCCTTCATTCTTCATCCCTCGAATCCAACCACCTTGCGCTATCTCATCTCATGTCGCCATTCACAAAGATTCTCTTGGGCAAATTAGATCTCGGAGTCGGGTTCCTTCAATACTCCCTTTCTTCCTTCCTTTTTTTTCTCTTACCTTCTTATGCTCAGATATCCTCCCTGGCCCCGCAACCCTACCATCTCAGGATAGAATTTAAGCAGATTCCTTTTGTGACTCCCCCTCTCGGGAGAATAGGGGCTTTCGCTTTGCAGCATGTAGAGTTGAATTCTTTAAGAGATTATGTCTTTTGGGGACGCGTATGGAAGATGTAAGAAATGATATAGGTTAAGGATGGTTTATAAGTCATTAACATTTTTTATGTGATGAAGTAGTTATAGGCGTACGATGCACTGTTTGTGTGTTGCTAACACCTGGGATATATATATATATATATATATATATATATTTATATATATATATATATATATATATACACATATATTTATATATATATATATATATATATATATATATATATATATATATATATATATATATATATATATGATGTATCTATACATATATATATATACATATTATATATATATATATATATAGTATATATATATATATATATATATATACGTATATATATTATATATATATATATATATATAAATATATATATATATATATATATATACATACATATATAGATGGAATGCTTTGAATCAACCATAAGTTTGGATATCGTGTCACAGAGACTTCAAGT
>NW_027171723.1:77500-87500 GCF_036898095.1 Palaemon carinicauda
TAATAATAATAATAATAATAATAATAATAATAATAATAATGGCTGCTTCGGCAGAATTTAATTTTAGGTCCAATTTTTCTATTCTTCGGACTATTTGTTTCTCAGGGTTGCTACATATAGCTAGTAAGTGTGCGAAGTTCATCAGGTAGAAGGATAAACAACAGGTTAAGTTTGGAGTAATTATTGCAGTAACAAATGATACTCGAAAATTACAGTAAGTCAAGTAAGGAGTTGCGACGCGTTTCGGAACGGCTGGTTCCTTTTTCAGGCGGGAAGTGAGGCTCTGGCTTGTTGTTGTTGGGGTATTAAAGCCAACACTTGTTGTTGGCACGGGCCTTTCCCTTGGTTGGCCCGTAGGTGATCTGTAAAAATTTTAAGGTATTTGCATTAATGGAAATTTGAAAGGTTTTTAGTAGTAGAAAAAGATGTGGATAGGGTAAGGATGATGGTGGTAGTGGTAGAGGGCCATCATTTCTCGGATAGTGGTAGTTTGAAAAGTGGGGGTGTAAGGCTTTTGAAGATTAGAGAAAAATTGTGCAGGTGGGGTTGTCCAACCCTTTACTCCCTAGGGTCCCTGCAGAGAGATTTTTAGTGGTAGATTAGTTGAGAAGTGAAAGGGGGTGATGTGAATAGAGCCTTACAATGAGGGGATGAGTTGGTGCATGGAATGAGGAGGTCTTACCTTGGTGGAGGTAGTGTTGAAAGCAACTGTGCATGTGTGTCTATGCTTTCGACAATTGCTTTTGCCAGTGTGGCTGCCTCTTTCATGGCATGTGGTGTGTTGGTGTCTACAAGTAGATCACCTCGTAGCTGTGCTGTTTCTCTGCATTCTAGTAGATAGTGCAGGAGGGCTTGTTGTGGTATGACATCACAGTGTTCACACCTTCTCTGGATGTCATCTAGGAGTTCCCAGTTTGCTTTGTAACCCAGCCGGAGTCTGTGTATACATACTGCCAGTTTTCTTGGGGTGTATCTGTCTATGGGAGGGGGTTCTAGTTCCGATGCCCATTTGTACCATGTTGCAGAGGGAGAGCCATTCTCTATCCTCATATGTAGTTCCTTGATTAGGTTGTCCTTGAGCTGTGTCTTTATTTTGCTTTTGATTTGTTGCAGTGCAGGCTGTATGTGCACCTGTACATTGTGAATGTGTTTGGTGCTTTTGGCTAGCTCATCAGCCTTTTCATTCCCTGGTATCCCGATGTGACTGGGGATCCAGTTTATAGTTACTAGTCTGTTTCTTTCATTATGTTGATGTAAGAGGATTTTAATGTCCGCTATCAGGGATTTGTTTTCTTTGTTTTTGTCCTGCTGTAGGGCCTGCACTGAGGATCGTGAATCAGTATGGATGACTACTGGTCCTTCCTCATTTTCAATAGAGTATTTTAATGCTTGCTGTATTGCGACAAGCTCTGTCTGCAGGGTGGAGACATTATTGGATGTTTTCCAGCAAGCTGTGAACTTGCAGGAGTGAACTGCCGCTCCTGCTGTTTGGGTTCCAGGATCTACTGTACCATCAGTATAGTAGATCTGTGCCCCTGTTGTTTCTACAGAGGTTATAGCTGCTTCTGCTGCGTTTCTAAGTTCTTCTATTGTGCAGTTTTCTTTTGCCCTTGGGAGTTTGGTGTAGTTGAATTTAGCAACTTGTTTTTTCCATGGTGGAATGTGTATTGTACTTTGTGCTGTGTCAGGTTTTAGTTGTAGGATTGTTTCTGTAAGGCCAAGTCTTTTGATGTTATTGCTATGGTCTTTGCCATAAGAATTTGGGGTTTGTACTTCAGGATGTTTGGATAGTTCCTCTCTTACTCTTCTTTTGGTGATTGAGTCTCTGTCTGACAGGAACATCTTTGCAACTATGCTTGCATTTCTTAGTGCAATTCTGTCTTCAAGGGTTGGTAGTCCGGTTTCCAACCTTAGGTTGCACAGTCTTGTCCACATTGGAGCTCCCAACATGAGCCTCATGGCATTGTTTTGAATCACTTCAATTGTGCTTTTTTGTAGATCTGTTAGTCCCAGGAGTGTTGGGGCGGCATAGTCTACTAATGATCTGGAACAGGCTAGATAATATTTCTTTTGGGCGTGTTCATTAGCTCCATCATTGAGCCTGCACATATATCTCATAGCTGTATTTCTGGCATTTGTTCTTTCCTTGAGATATTTTATCTCTTGCTTGAAAGTGAGCTGTTTGTCTATTATTACCCCGAGGTATGTGTATCTGTCCACCCATTCTAGGGGTTCCATTCCTATTGTGAGTGGTTGTACGGGGTTTGGGGCTTTGATTGTCATTGCTTTTGTTTTGGCAATGTTAATTTTTAGTCCAAGCTCATTGGATTTGTGGCTGATGGAATTGAGTGCTCTTTGCATTTTTATTGTCCTGACTGGCCCTCGAGCTATTACACATACATCATCTGCATAGATAAATATATTTACTCCTTCAGGTAGCTGAAGTGAGGCTATATTTTCCATGAGGATGTTGAAAAGGAGGGGCTTAGAATTCCTCCTTGTGGCGTACCATTTTCCAATTCATGATATGTGGATATCACTCCTTAAAATTTGACTCTGGCTTGCCTTCCTAGCATGTAGTTTTTAGTCCATGCTAGTAGGTGTCCTTTGACTCCTTTTTTAGCTACTGATTGCAGCACTGCAACTGGGCTTGCAAGCTCGAAGGCTTTTTCAAAGTCTATGAAGACTATTGTTGCCTTGTTCTGATTTATGCAGCTTAATACATCTGTGATGCATTCAGAGGTACCAATTCCCTCCTGATATGCATATAGCTGCTTGTTTAGGGGGCCAATTTTGTACTTTAATCTGTTTAAGACCATTTTTTCTCCTGTTTTTTCTATACAGGATACCAAGGCTATTGGCCTAGGATTTGTTGGATCCTTTGGCTTGGGGATTGGCTGTGTATCTTGTTGTCTCCAGGTTTGAGGCCTTATGTGCTCTAGGTGTGTTTTGTTTAGTAATCTTAGGAACGCAGTTTCTCCTGCTGGACCCATGTGTTTGATCATTGTGTAGGTGATTTTGTCAGCTCCAGGTGCAGTGTCTTTCCCTGTCTTGTGTACTGCTCTTAGCTCCTCAACTGTGTATGGGGTGTCTGTGTCATCCTGCTGAAGGCAGGCTGTGTTGATCTCTTCCCATCTGGATGGCGCCAGTTGCTCTTGTTGCATTCTGGTTTCGGGGGAGAGATTGATTGACAATGTTCTGTTTGCAAAGGATGTTGCAATTCTTTCAGCCTCCTCATGTGGGTGTGGGTGTGTGGCAATTGGTGTCTTTCTCTTTTTTCCGGCTACTCTGCCTAGCCATTTCCAAAGCTGAGTTAGAGTGGTGTATCCTGACAGGCTTGAACACCATTCCATCCATTTTTCAATTCTGATTTCATGGATTCTTTCATTTGTTTCAGTTCTGACTGTTTGTAGTAGCTCTCTGTTTTCTACTGTGGATCTTCTTCTGTATATTTTTGTGACTCTGTTTAGTCTGGTTTTTAGTCTTCTGACTTCTGGGCAGTAGTACCAGGAGTCTTTGTAAGTGTAACTACCTTGTGTTGTTTTTAGTGGCATAGCTCTGTTGGCTGCATTGTGAAAGGCCTCAACTAGGTCTTTTTCTAGTTGATCTATGTCCTCTGGAGGAACGTAGCTGATGGCCCATTCCTCTATGGTTGTTTGAAAGCAGACCCAGTCTGCTAGGTCCTGGTTCCATCTTGGTGGGGGTGGTGGGATTGGAGGTAGTTGTTGCAAGTCCAATTCTGTCACTGTGGCAAAGTGATCACTTATCAGGGTCGAGTGTACTTGCCACTTGGTTAGATGTCTAATGGCTGTTGTGGCAAAAGTCAGATCCAGTCTACCACCTCTTATGTGTGTAGGTTGCCCTGTGTTTAGGAGGGAGACTCCTTCAAATTCATCCAGGGCGAAAGCTATGTGTTCCCCTGAGGGGTTTGTCATTGATGGGGATGATAGTATGGGGTGATGTGCATTAAAATCCCCGCAGATAATTGTTGGTGTTCTTTCTGTGTGAGCAAAGAGTTGAGTTAGTTGTAACTCTCCTGTATCCTCCCTATGTAATTTTCTGTATATGTTGTATATGTCTATTTTTTGATTCAGTAATGTTATTGTTACTGCTAGTGTCTCTATGTTGGTGCCACAGGGAATAAGGTTGTGTAACCTTGTTGTTGGTATGCTAGTTTTAACTAATGTAGCTAGGCCTCTGTCTGTGCCTATCTGTGGTGCGATGTAGGCATTGTAACCTGGGATTTTTAGTTTCTTTCCTGCTGGAAGATTGGTTTCTTGTAGCAGGATGACATCTACATTCTCAGTTTTGCATACTGCAATTAGGGAGGAGATCTTTGATCTAACACCGGCTGAGTTCCAGTTCAGAACTCTTACTCCATGGTGTAGGTTGAAGAGTACTGTCTTGGGTCCCTAGGGGCAAAGGCAATTGCCTTGACCTCAGAGGATGAAGTGGATGAGGTGGATGGGGTGAGCGTGGATGATGGGATGATGGATGGTGTGAGTGGTATGATAGGTGCGGGGACTGAAGTAGAGGATGTGGAAGGTACGGGTGATTGAGGTGATGGAATGGTAGGTGTGGTTGGTGAGGAGTGAGAAGTGATCTCCTGGATAGCAAGAGAGGGGGATTGGGAGGACTTATTCTTGGAGAGCAAGTCATTTAGGACTTGTTCAATGCTGGTTGCAATTGTCTCAGCATTGATTTTTCCAGTCACGGCCTGTGTGACTAGTTCAGTCAATTCATCCTTTAGGACCGTGGTCTTAATGAAGATGGTCCTGGCAGTGGTTTTGGTCCTTTAGTTGGAGCCCTGGAGGTAGATCTGGCTCTGGGTTTTGGCACTGATCTGGTTCTGGAGTTGGAGTGCCTGCTTAGCTCCTCCTGGGTGTAGAATCTCCTCCTGGGTAGAGGTTTGGGGGCCGCTCTTCCTCTTGATGGGTCCCTTTTGTCTTTGGGGAGGGCAGCAATTACCCTTGCTACCCTTTCAGGGCATCCCCAGGCCATTGCAGTATGCCCTTTCTTGCAATTAGAGCACTTCTTAACAGTGGGTATTCCAGCAGCCTTCTTGTCAATGCACTCCTGTGTGGGATGCTTAAGGCTGCAGACTGCACAGGTTGGGACCTTTGCCTGGCATTGGTCCTTGTGATGCCCAAACTTCTGGCAGTTGTAGCATCTGAGAGGATCAGGGTAATACTTGTTGACCTTGAAGCTGCCGAAGATGCCTAGATCAACTCTTCGTGGGTGTGGACCTTTAAACGTTACTAGTATGGCTTTGGTAAGGAAGCCTGCCTTGTTCTTCATGCGTTCTGCTGCAGTGATGTTGGGTAATTTTACTAGGTGGCTTTCCATCATGTCAGTTGGGTAGCCAACCACAACTGCTTTTTTTAATTTTTCCTCTTCTTTAAGCTCTAATAGCCTAATGTCTGAGGTGCTCCGTAAGGTTATCAGGGCTCTTGTGTCCCTGGTGGATATGGTCCACTGTCCTTGCCTGTTTGGTTTGGCAATCATTTGTATGTTTTTATGTTTACTTTCAAAGGCAGCAATAGCCTTGAAGGCCTCTGATGGGGTTCCAGCTAAGACCCTGAAGAAATAGGTCTTATTCTCTCTAGCTGGCTGGTTGTTGCTTCCTACGGCGAAGTTCCCTTGCTGGGTAGGCACATAGTTCCTTGGTTGGCTCCTTCTAGGAAGTTTCTTCTTTCTCCTTACTTCCTGCCAAGGTAGGTTTCCTTCTCCATCAGAGTCGTTGTCAGCGTTTGTCCTTTTGCGGTTTGTTTGGTCCTGGTCCTGGTCCATCCGTTTTCGTTCCTCGTTCATCAGTTCCTGTTCGGCTTCCATTTCCAGTTCCGTTAGACAGGGTTGCAGGTCGGGGTTCATCTCTATTTCACCAGTGCCCAGGGCTTCTAGCACGATTTCATAAAGTTCATTTACTGATCTCCAAGATAAGTCCTTGATTTGAAGAAGGGTGAGTAGATCATCAGAGATCATACAGAAAGACAGACAGTGTGCCTGGTGGGGTTGTCCAACCCTTTAAGCCCTAGGGCCCCAAACAAAGTTATAGTAGGAGTTATAAGAATGAAATACAGAATCTGAAAAATGAAACACAATTTCGTTAGTTATATGGGGGATATGCTAACTAACCTATTGCTAGAGCAGTGCTGAAACTAACTCTTTTTAGCTAAGTACTAGCCTGCACAAATAGCTGTTGGGGAGCCTTCTTACTACGTTCACGCACTAAGACGGCCCAGCAGTCTATTCCTGCAGGTAGGGAGGTTGGGGGTAATAAGCAAAACTCAGTGGAATCCTAAAAGTTTTTATTTGAGCTGATTCCTGACCCTATTTGAATAATGGCTTATTTCGCCAGTTACCAAGAATAAATACCTATTATTTAGCAAACAACTTGGTTTATAGGCGCCAAGCCTAACAGCCCTATGCCACTTGCCACAGACAGCGAGAGTGGGAAGTTTTGACCCTTTGGCCCTGCTTCTACTGGAGTTTTAAGACCACAACGGCTACCAGATTTTCCACAGGAGGATCTATTAGTAAGTTAAAATTATGTAGGTAGAGGCAAAGCTTAGCCTATATTGTCAATTTAGTTTCCCTTATATGAGGGGGCTGATTACAGCCAATTCAGGGGCAAGGCCCTTGTCAGAACAGCAAGAACTGCAACAAAAATCGTCGAAAAAACGGCGAAAATCGGTGACGAATTCGGCGAAAAATCGGCGAAAAACGTCGGCGATTTATCGGCGGCGGCGGTGGTCTCTTTAGGAGGCTGAATGTATCAGCAAGTGAAGAGGGAGCAGGCAACAGTCGGCAACGGCAGAAGAAGTCGGCAGTCAGCAGGCAGGAGCAGAAGTGAAGGTCCTCTTTCAGTGGGAGCTGAGTGAGAACTGAGGCTCTGGCTGAATCTGGGTCCTTATATATGCCGAGTCTGGTTCATAGAGAAGGCCTCGAATTTTCTGATTGGTCGAGCGGAGGTCCCGAATTTTCTGATTGGTCGAACGGAGGTTGTAGGTGCTGGTGGCAGGTGCACGACGAGCTCTGGTATGATTCCTGGTGTGAGAGGTAGGAAGGGATCCTGGATCCTGATTGGTCAAGGCGCGCTCCGAGCCAGAAAAAGATTCAGGCAAGCTCTCTCGCTCAATGGACTGGGCTGAGAAAGGTGTCCGAGCTCTCTGATTAGCCGAGGCGCGCACCGAGACGGGCTGGGACTCAGTCAGCCCATTTCTATGCTCATCAGGCTGAAATTCCGGCCCATGTTCGCCGCCAAAATTCACTTTAGTTCCGACGATTTCTTCGTTTGTAGAGGTGTCAC
Source organism: Palaemon carinicauda (assembly GCF_036898095.1). NCBI lineage: Eukaryota > Metazoa > Arthropoda > Malacostraca > Decapoda > Palaemonidae > Palaemon > Palaemon carinicauda. Next base: position 84,810 of record NW_027171723.1, read on the forward strand.
GATCGGGGTTGTCTTGATTCTGGGGGTCTGATTCTTGATTACGTACGTTAGTACGTCGACATGATGGTAGCAGGAACATTTCTTGTATGGTATTCAATGATGGTATCTCACTTTGGATAAGCAGGGCTTCCAAAATTCGTAAACGCCTGCTGTCAGTGGCGCTACCGATAATTTCGGTGTTAGCAACGATGTCCGTCCTGCTAATCTGTGAGTTGTGTCGTTGTAAAGCATGATTTTTGATGGCCCCTTGCAGCACGTGGCACGAGATCCTTTTCGAGAGCTTCATAGTAGTCATTCCTATGTACTTGCCGGGGCATCCACGGACTGGGCATTGGTAGGAGTAGACCACATTAGTCTTCTTCAAAGGATCGTTCTCGGGGGGCGCTGGGTTATTCTTCATAATCAAGCTGCGTGTTTTCCTTGTCTGGTAGTAAATGATGAGCTTTACTTTCGTTTTCTCGTCGGTGGGTGAAACGTTATTTTTGATGATGTCCTTGATGGCCTTTTCGTCCCGTTGATATTCGGAGTGCATGAGGCCTTTGTAGTATAGTCTGATGTTCTTAGGTCCGTTGTTGGAGGTGTCGGACCTGGCTGTGGTGTCGTCAGATTCCTGGCTGGCATTGTCGGACCCTTCCACCGAAGGGGCCCCGTACCACTTATCTATGGCTGTCCTCACTTCTCGTTGAACTTGCTTGTTACTATAGCCGTTGTTGATGAGGACCTGTGCGGTCCTTTCCAGCTCCTTGTGGGTGTCAGTCCAAGTCGAGCCGTGGGACAGGGCCCTACGGACAAAGGCCTTGATGGTCGAAGTCTTGTAACGAGTAGGACACTCGCTATCTCCGTTAAGACACATGCCCAGGTTAGTGGGCTTAGTGTAGACGGTGGTCTGGAAACCTTCGTCGGTAGAAGAGATCAAGACGTCCAGGAACGGGAGGCGGTTGTCAATGCTATGTTCAAGGGTAAAGTGAAGGACACTGTTATCCTCGAAGGTTCTTCGTAAGTTTTCAATGGCGTTGATGGAAGTGGCCTTGATGAAGGTGTCGTCGATGTAGCGGAAGTAGACGGCAGGGCACTCGAGTTGGGAGAATACCCTCTCCTCTATCACGCCCATATAGAAGTTGGCAAAGAGCACGCCCAAGGGCGAGCCCATTGCCACGCCGTCCTTTTGCAAGTACGTATGTCCCCTATGGGTGGTGAAGGGGGCCTTTTTAGTACAAATAGCAAGGAGAGTTCGAAGGGCTTGTTCAGGGATATTCAGTTCGGGAGTCGTCTCGTCCCTGTAGACCCTATCAGTGATGAGGTCGATAGTTTCGTCGACAGGTACGTTGGTAAACAAAGATTCGACGTCCATAGATGCTATGACCCCCTCGCCACATACGTCCTTGATCCTCTCTAGGAATTCGGCAGAGGAGGCCACACAGTGCTGGTCGGGGACATATGGCGTCAGGATTGTATTTAGTTTCTTAGCCAGCTGGTATGTGGGCGTGGGGCATTGACTGATGATCGGTCAAAGTGGGTTGCCTTGCTTGTGAGTTTTGACGTTGCCGTAAAGGTAGCCTGGTCCATAATCCCCCGAGATCATAGGCAGGTGCACGGCATTGGTAGCAGCATTGATAGCCTCGATAGTGCGGTTTGCTTCCCTTTTAATTTCTTCAACGGGGTTGCAGGTGAGGCGCTCAAATTTGGTCTGGTCTGCGAGGATGGTATCCAGTTTTTCGTGGTATTCGTGGGTGTTGATTAGTACGAAGGCGGCTGTCTTGTCGGCCCGACGAACGGTGACTTCAACAACTTTCTTGAGTTCTTTTGCAGCAATTTTCATTTCTTTGGAAACAATGCCGCTGCTGTACTTGCCCCTATCAGTAAGGGCCTCGGCAAGTAGAAGCGGCTGAAGGACGTCTGTCGTCCGAAGGGCACCACGTTCTTGTAAGTTAAGGATAGAATCTATCAATAATTCCATCTCCAGATGTTTGTCGGTAGGTCTCGGTCGGGAAATGAAGTGGCAGTTAAGGCCCATCTTAAGAATCTTCTCCTGGGCTGGTGTAGGGGCGTAGTTAGAAATGTTAATATATTCTTGGCGGACCTCTGGGATCCGCAGCTTCCCGCCATTCAGGTTAACAAGTTTCTTTAGGATGGTCCTCCTCCTCTTCTTAAAATCCCTCTCCTTAAGGACTTGTATGGCGTAGATGATGTTGCTGGGGTAGCTCAGGCCACCACCAAGGTCTTCTTCAGGGTTGGGGCGTCGATCATCGTGGGCGTCATCATCAGGGGCGTCCTCATCAGGGGCGTCGTCGTTGGGTGCGTCCTCGTCCTCGGGGTCGCTGGCAGCCTCGTCCTCGGGGTGGCTGGTAACCTCGAGGGGGACGTCAGTAGCTAGCTGAGCTGCTCCTTGATCCCTCAAGCTGGCCCATTCATCTTCGAGGCGGACCCGAAGGGCGTGTAGTTCGTCCTTCAGGACCTTCTTCTGCTGGAGTTGTTGTTGGAGAAGGTTTCTTCTAAATAAATGGGTCCCAGGATCGTTCAGGGACGACGGGTCTTGCAGTTGGACTTCAGTGTATCTTGGTAGGAGACCTTCCTTCAGGCAGGTGGAATTGAAAGGCCATCAAGGACATCCTCAAAAATAACGTTTCACCCACCGACGAGAAAACGAAAGTAAAGCTCATCATTTACTACCAGACAAGGAAAACACGCAGC
>NW_027171723.1:105000-110000 GCF_036898095.1 Palaemon carinicauda
AGAAAACTATAGTATAAGTTTTGGTACAGCACTGTGTGTTCTAACACTTTTGTGTTGTCTTGCACAGCCCTTTGGTGTTGCCTTACAGATAAGAAAGTGAGTTCTTTCTTGTCTATTATCCGGGATTTTAAAATCATTGCTTAGGTGTGAGCTAAACCTGTTTCCTCTGGAAACTTTTCATTGGTTACTCTAGAAGAGAGTAACCATACGATTTTATTATCTGGAAGGCTACAACAATTGGTTGTGAAGGAAACACAAGTGTGTGTCTTTCCTTTCTGATTTGTTATGCTAAACTGTGCATATCCAGTGATACGTAGTTCACTTGATACTCATGGAAATTTCTTCTCTTTACAGGAGGACCCTCCGAAGTGCGGAAGTTTTTTCTGCAACGTCCGCAGTAAGAACCTCTGCGGACATGAGTTTTGTAGGAGGCACGCAGCATGCGCTGTCTCCAATGGTGATCTCCAGTATTGGGACCCTCAGGTATGTACCGTGTGCACTAACCTGATTACTGAGACCTTTGATTCCCCTAGGACGGCGGAATCAAGGGATATAGCAAGGGAGAAGCTTCGTACCTGGGTAAGGGGCTTCCAGAAGAACACCTCTGGACCTTATCTTCCAAGTGAGAAGATGAGGGCTTATCTTTTCCCTAGGGCATCAGCTGATGCAGTGATTCCCCAGCCTCAAGAGGAGATCCCCCAAGCTCAGATCCAGGTGGATGCTGAAGTCGCGGTCGCCTTGCAAGACATCCAGTTGGACGACAGGATGTCTGACGTGTCCGAGCGTCTGGAGGAAGACCTCCTGGCAGGAGCCCAGGATAAAGTTCAAGCCCCAGACATTGTAGAGGAAGAGGTCGACGAGGTGTCGGCTACTCCGGTTCAGATCCCGGAGCCTATTCCCTCAACATCGTCCGCTCTCCCAGTAGAGCTGGGACAGGCCCTCTCTTCTGTTGTTGGAATGATCCAACAAATGCAGAAGGAGAATCAGGAGAAGGCGGCTGCAATGGAACTGCGAATGCAGTGCCTTGCAGAATCACATGGGCCCCAGAAAAGGCTCAATGTGAAAGACCTTCCTTTGTGCTCAGATGCTAACCCGTGGAGGTATGCTGAGCACATGCCAATGACGACTGGAAAGATCGTCATCTCGGATAAGTTGGGTTCAGTTCCCCTAGAGGAGGTGGAATTCTGGCCCAGCAAGTGGTCATATCCGGACTGTTATGTCCGGTTGAGGAAGGAACCAGCTTCAAAGGAGGAGACAGAGGTGAAGGAGGTCATAGTGATGGACCATGCTAAGGCTCAAGCTTTGCTTTCATCCTCGATGAAAGAGAGGGGCTTCACGAACTCAAAGGTAGCTGCATTTAGTAAGAAGCTCCCTTCCTTTGTGTCCTCTCCTGCTAGAGCCTTCCCCTTTTTACAGAAAGGGTTTGCGGCTGTAATAAAAGCAGTCGAGGCCGGCAAGCCTTGCCCCTCCCTGGAGGAGTGTAAACCCTTGTCACTGGCCCTGCCCATGGACCACAAAGACTGGAAGGATGTCCATCTTACCTTCTTAGTTGGGAAGTTGGAGGCTGATATTGCCGGACGTCAGTTCGGCGAGGACCTCCCTAAGCTGTCTGACTTTCTTTTGCGGAGAGAGCTCGAGACAAAAGAAAGACTGGCTGCCTCAATGTCTCTTCAGACTACTCTTGAGACGATGGCAAGTGACCCCAAGGTCCATGAAATGTTCATGGTAGTGGCCAAGACTCATCTGGCCACAGTGACGAAGGATCTTTATAGCTTCGTCAGGGCGAGGAGAGCTTGTAGGGAGTTCGTGTTCACCTCGGCTACGGTGAGGCACGAGCCAAGGAAACTAATCTCCTCCAACATTTGGGGCAAAGACCTTTTCCCTACCGAATTGGTCAAAGAAGTTGTTGATAAGGCCGCCACGGAGAATAGAAACCTTCTCCAGAAGTGAGGCCTGGCTATCAAAAGAAAGTCTTCCCCGGATGAGGGTCCTCAACCAAAGAGGAAGACTATGAGGACTAGGCTACCGTCTCGGCCAGCCAAGCCACTTAGACAGCAACAGCAACTGCAATTGCCATTGCCTTCAGTGCCCCAGATGGTGGCACAAACCCCGACCACTTTCCAGTGGGTACCCCAGGCCGTGTCGACACAGTCCACGGCATTCACCCCATCGTTCGAAGGGCAGTCTACTTCCTTTCGAGCAAAGCCTAGAGGAGCAGCCAGAGGCTCGTCTAGGCGCCCCTCAAGGGGAAGGGGATTCAGGGGTGGTCGCGGTCAGGGAGGCAAGACCTCAGGACGGCAGTCCAAGTGAGATGATGCCGGTAGGAGGGAGACTTCAGAATTTTCGGGATCGGTGGACCTTCGATCCCTGGGCCCACAGCCTACTCAAGAACGGACTGGGCTGGAGCTGGTACAGCACTCCACCCCCGTGCCCTCGGTTTTTCCAACACTCCACCCCCGTTCTGGAGGAGTATGTCCAAGAACTGTTGGAGAAAAAAGTGATCCGAAGGGTGAAGTCCATCAAATTCCAAGGGAGGCTGTTTTGTGTTCCCAAGAAAGACTCGGAAAAACTCAGAGTCATTCTGGACTTGTCGCCACTCAACAAGTTCATGGTGAATTGCAAGTTCAAGATGCTAACACTGCAACACATAAGGACCTTACTGCCCAAGAGGGCATATTCCGTCTCCATAGACTTGTCAGACGCCTATTGGCACGTCCCAATCAACCGTCGACTCTCCCCCTACCTAGGGTTCAAGCTACAACGAAGACTATACGCCTTCAGAGCCATGCCATTCGGGCTAAATATAGCCCCAAGGATTTTCACGAAGCTTGCGAGCGTAGCTCTCAAACAATTACGCCTAAAGGGAATTCAGGTAGTAGCCTACCTGGACGACTGGCTGCTGTGGGCAGCATCCGAGACAGAATGCTTGCAAGCTTCCAGTCAAGTGATCCAGTTCCTAGAGTATCTAGGCTTCAAGATCAACAGAAAAAAGTCTCGACTTTCTCCATCTCAAAAGTTCCAGTGGCTGGGAATCCACTGGGACCTAATGTCACACCGTTTCTCCATCCCGGCGAAGAAAAGGAAGTAGATAGCGGGTTCTGTCAAGAGACTTCTAGATTCCGAAAGGATATCAAGGCGCAAACAGGAGAGGGTACTGGGTTCTCTCCAGTTTGCTTCGGTGACAGACTCGGTGCTAAGAGCACAGCTAAAGGATGCAACCGGAGTTTGGAGAAGTTATGCATCAAACGCGCGAAGAGATCTGAGAAGACCAGTTCCGCTTCGGCTACGTACTCTTCTCAGGCCTTGGTCCCAAGCCAGACATCTAAAGAAGTCGGTTCTTCTTCAGCCACCTCCCCCGTCGGTGGCGATTCACTCAGACGCCTCGAAGGAGGGATGGGGAGGTCACTCTCATCGGGAAAAAGTCCAGGGGACTTGGTCCAAGCTATTCAAGACCTTTCACATAAACTTTCTAGAAGCTATGGCAGTGCTCCTTACCTTAAAGAAAGTCTCCCCGCGACACTCGATCCACATAATGTTGGGGATGGACAGCGAGGTAGTTGTGAGATGCTTGAATCGACAAGGATCGAGGTCACCACCTCTCAACCAGGTGATGTTGGCCATCTTCCGATTGGCGGAAAAAAAGAAGTGGTACCTGTCGGCAGTTCACCTTCAAGGAGTCTGCAATGTGACAGCGGACGCTCTATCCAGGTTCACACCGATAGAGTCGGAATGGTCCTTAGACGCAGGATCATTCTCCTTCATTCTGAATCAAGTCCCAGAACTGCAGATAGACCTCTTTGCGACGAAAGACAACAAGAAGTTGCCCCTGTACGTGTCCCCGTACGAGGAACCCTTAGCGGAAGCAGTGGACGCGATGTCCCTCGACTGGAACAGATGGTCCAGGATTTATCTGTTCCCTCCTCACAACCTTCTGTTGAAGGTCCTCAACAAACTGAGATCCTTCAAGGGGGTAGCGGCAACAGTGGCCCACAAGTGGCCGAACATCGTGTGGTTCCCCCTGGCATTGGAACTACGGTTGAAGTTTCTACCGCTACCAGATCCAGTTCTGACCCAGCGAGTCCAGAAGTCGACTGTCTGCGCTTCATTACAGAAAACCCGGACCCTGCAGCTCATGATTTTCTCTCCCTAGCGGTGAGAAAGCGTTTCGGGATTTCGAAAGCAAGCATAGACTTCCTAGAGGAATATAAGTGCAAATCTACTAGAAGGCAATATGAGTCATCTTGGAGAAAATGGGTGGCCTTTGTCAAGGCGAAGAATCCGCAGGAGATCTCGACAGACTTCTGCTTATCTTTCTTCATCCACCTCCATGGTGAAGGGTTGGCACCTAACACGATTTCGGCGTGTAAGTCTGCTTTGACAAGACCCCTTCTATATGCCTTCCAGGTCGACCCCGGTAACGAGATCTTTAATAGTTCCAAAAGCCTGCGCTAGGCTCAGACCTTCAGCACCTCCAAAGCCCATTTCATGGTCTTTAGACAAAGTTCTTCATTTCGCTTCTCTGTTGAGCAATGAGGAGTGTGCGTTAAAGGATTTGACCCAAAAAAGTTATTTTCCTATTTGCACTCGCGTCCGGGGCCAGGGTTAGTGAGATTTTAGCCCTCTCGAGAGAGGCAGGTCGTGTTCAGTTCCTGGATGGGGGAGAACTGAACCTGTTTCCGGATCCTACGTTTCTCGCCAAGAATGAGTTACCCACCAACAGGTGGGGTCCCTGGAGAATCTGCCCTCTGAAAGAAGATGCATCTCTATGTCCAGTAGAATGCCTAAAGGTCTATCTTCGTAGAACTTCAGACTTCAAGGGTAGTCAACTATTCAGGGAAGAAATATCAGGCTCAAATTTATCTCTGAATCAACTCAGAGCGAAAATCACATATTTTATTCGCAGAGCGGATCCTGACAGTACACCCGCAGGTCACAATCCGAGGAAAGTTGCCTCATCCTTAAATTTCTTTAATTGTATGGATTTTGAACATCTCCGTTCA
>NW_027171724.1:50000-52500 GCF_036898095.1 Palaemon carinicauda
GGCAGAAGGTGTCATTGGGAAGTATGGCGTACCAGGTGAAAATGAGAGTGGTGAGAGACTGGTAGATATGTGTGTTGAACAGGAAATGGTAATAAGTGCTAGCTTTTTTAAAAAGAAAGATAAAAATAAGTATACATGGGTAAGAGTGGCAAATTGAAGAGTAGTAGAAAGGACATTAATGGATTATATGTTGATAACTAAGAGAATGTTTGGAAGATTGAAAGACGTGCACGTGTTTAGGGGTATGGCTAACGGTATGTCTGATCATTTTTTGGTGGAAGGAAAATTAGCTGTAGCAAAAGAGTGGGGGAATAGAGTAGGTGAATGTAAAACGGAGCTATTGAAGGTTGAAGAGCTAATAAAAACGGGGGTAAAAATTAAATAACAGGAAAGGTTGAAAATGGCATATGACGAGGTGAGAGTAAGAGAAACTGGTAATTTAGAGGAGTGGAAGTTAGCAAAAGAAAATTTTGTTGGAAGCCAAGAGATGTATGTGGCAAGAAGGTTGTTGGAGGTAGCATGAGGAAGGGTAGTGAATGGTGGAATGAAGGAGTGAAGGTAAAAGTGGAAGAGAATAAGAGGGCTTTTGAAGAATGGCTGCAGAGTAATAGTATAGAGAAGTATGAAAAATATAGAGAGAAAAATGTGGAAGTAAAGCGCAAGGTACGTGAGGCAAAGAGGGCAGATGACCTAAGGTGGGGTTAATGATTGGGTCAGTCATATGAAGAGAATAAGAAGAACTTTTGGAAAGAAGTGAAGAGAATAAGGAAGGCTGGCGCGAGAATTGAAGAGACAGTGAAAGATGGAAATGGAAGGTTGTTAAAAGGAGAGGAGGCAAGGAAAAGGTGGGCGGAATATCTTGAAAGTTTGCTGAATGTTGAGGATAATAGGGAGGCAGATATAATTGATGTTGCTGGTGTTGAGGTGCCAGTGATGGGAGATGAGAATGAGAGAGAGATTACCATAGAGGAAGTGAGGAGAGCACTAGATGAAACGAGAGTAGGAAAAGCATCTGGTATGGATGGTGTGAAAGCTGAGATGTTGAAGGAAGGGGGTGTGACTGTACTTGAATGGTTGGTGAGATTGTTTAATATGTGTTTTGTGTTGTCAATGGTACCAGTAGATTGGGTTTGTGCATGTATTTTACCACTATATAAGGGTAAGGGAGATGTGCATGAGTGTTGTAATTCAAGAGGTATTAGTTTGTTGAGTGTAGTTGGAAAAGTGTATGGTAGAGTAATGATTAATAGGATTAAGGATGAAACAGAGAATGCAATCTTGGAAGTACAGGGTGGTTTTAGAAAAGGTAGGGGTTGTATGAATCAGATTTTTACAGTCAGGCAGATATGCAAGAAATATTTAGCAAAAGGTAAGGAGGTGTATGTTGCGTTTATGGATCTGGAGAAAGCATATGATAGAATTGATAGGGAAGCAATGTGGAATGTGATGAGGTTATATGGAGTTAGTGGAAGGTTGTTGCAAGCAGTGAAAAGTTTCTACAAAGGTAGTAAAGCATGTGTTAGAATAGGAAATGAAGTGAGTGATTGGTTTCCGGTGAGAGTGGGACTGAGAGAGGGATGTGTGATGTCGGCGTGGCTGTTTAACTTGCATGTTGATGGAGTGGTGAGAGAGGTGAATGCTCGAGTGCTTGGACGAGGATTAAAACTGGTAGACGAGAATGACCATGAATGGGAGGTAAATCAGTTGTTGTTTGCGGAAGATACTGTACTGGTTGCAGACACAGAAGAGAAGCTTGGCCGATTAGTGACTGAATTTGGAAGAGTGTGTGAGAGAAGGGAGTTGAGAGTTAATGTGGGTAAGAGTAAGGTTATGAGATGTACGAGAAGGGAAGGTGGTGCAAGGTTGAATGTCATGTTGAATGGAGAGTTACTTGAGGAGGTGGATCAGTTTAAGTACTTGGGGTCTGTTGTTGCAGCAAATGGTGGAGTGGAAGCAGATGTACGTCAGAGAGTAAATGAAGGTTGCAAAGTGTTGGGGGCAGTTAAGGGAGTAGTAAAAAATAGAGGGTTGGGCATGAATGTAAAGAGAGTTCTATATGAGAAAGTGATTGTACCAACTGTGATGTATGGATCGGAGTTGTGGGGAATGAAAGTGACGGAGAGACAGAAATTGAATGTGTTTGCAATGAAGTGTCTAAGGAGTATGGCTGGTGTATCTCGAGTAGATAGGGTTAGGAACGAAGTTGTGAGAGTGAAAACGGGTGTAAGAAATGAGTTAGCAGCCAGAGGGGATATCAATGTGTTGAGGTGGTTTCGCCATGTTGAGAGAATGGAAAATGGCTGTCTGCTAAAGAAGGTGATGAATGCAAGAGTTGATGGGAGAAGTACAAGAGGAAGGCCAAGGTTTGGGTGGATGGATGGAGTGAAGAAAGCTCTGGGCGATAGGAGGATAGATGTGAGAGAGGATAGAGAACGTGCTAGAAATAGGAATGAATAGCGAGCGATTGTGACGCAGTTCCGGTAGGCCCTGCTGGTGCCTC